>NC_043715.1:9774980-9799272 GCF_006229205.1 Suricata suricatta
ACTTACAGGACCGCTGGACAATTTACATTCAAAACAAGGGCAGCAGATACTCTAGACCCCACCCTTCCCGATTAGGAACTGTATTTTCCTACCATCGGGCTCTTACAGTTGGTTACTCACGCAGGGTTTACGCATGCAAGTATCACACATGATAAAGCTACTCCCTGCATGCTCTCTTCCCGCCTCGAAGAAACTTCCCGTTGGTAGCTGGAAATCAACCATGGCAGGTCTATTTACACTACAGACATTGGCAAACCCTGCAATTCAGGCCCTAATTTATTGTTTTGTTGACTGTCTAGACCAGCAGCTGGCAAACCAGCCCACACCTGTTTTGGTTCCATCCTTAAACAAGGATCTATCTTTTAAAAGTATAAAAGGAGAGGAGGGAGGGAGAGAGAAAATATGTGACAGACTGTATGTGGCTGCAAAACCTGAAATATTTACTAGCAGGTTCTTTTAAAGAAATGTTCCCAAATTGATGGAAAAATATTAATAATGCAAATGACTTGACAGGCGTTCTTGCTGGCCGTCATCCGGGCCTTACAGAAGCTGCCTCATTCCTTGTCATGTGGCCCCTCTAGCTTCAAAGCCAGCGCGGGAGATGATCCCACGGGTCAAATCCCTGTTCTGCTCTGAATCCTGGTCAGGAAGCACCTCGGTCCTTCTACGGGCTCCCGGAATGGGTTGGTCCCACTGAGAATAGCTGCTCTTTCTTGAAGTCAGTGGTGTCAGAAGGCATATTCAGTATAACGTGATAGCTCATCATATTTATAGGGTTCCCCCCCCCATCAAGAGGTGAATTGCACGTGGTCTTGGATCCCTGGGGTCATCCTAGAGTTCTTCCTACGACAAGGGGAACCTGTTTCTGATACATCAACCTCTTTTACTTACATTAGTTTGAGACCTTAATGAGATCACGGACATACACTGTGTATATATATTATAAGGAGTGTGTATAAACACACACACACCAGACTGTGATGTCTCTTTCAACAGAAAGACTTACAACACTTAATCTTTCTAAACGAAAGCAGTAGTTTAAGTCCTGCCGGTTCCCGAGAGCTTCCTTCAGGTGCAGAAGGAAAGCGGTAAGCAGCAAGCAGATTCCCCACAAGGTCCGCAGAGCACTCGGAACCCACACGAGGGTGATCGTTTGTAAAGAAAACTTTGCATCTGTTGCTTCAAGTGCTGGATGTCACCTGCGCCTCATCTTCTTAACAAAGATAACGCCCCTACCCTTTGTTAAAAACAAGACAATAGGTCCCAAATGGATTGGGTACGCCAAGCCCCAGGTCACAAAACTGACACTTCACTTCGTTACACTGGGATCTCTCACACGTAGAACCTTATAAGTAGGTCCATCAATCACCGAGCAGCGCTCCTCAGATGATCTGCCCACAGGACCCCCCCCCTCCCCACACCCTCTCCTGTCCCCAACCGGCTCCCGTTCCCACCCCGCTCTTCCCTGGAGGAAAATAACTGCAAAAACCAACCAGCTTCTTTGCCTAGTAAGACTTCCTTGTTCCCACTCCGGGCTGCCTGGAGACGTCTTTCTTTAAAAAAGTTTTTTTTTAATTTTAATTTTATTTATTCTTGAGAGAGAGACAGTGTGAGCAGGGGAGGGTCAGAGGGAGAGGGAGACACAGAATCTGAAAACGGGCTCCAGGCTCTGAGCTGTCAGCACAGAGCCCGACGCAGGGCCTGAACCCACAAACCGCAAGGTCATGACCTGAACTGAAGCCAGACGCTCAACCGACCCAGCCACCCAGGTGCCCCTAGAGACGTCTTTCATTTTTACCGCTCCTTCCAACGCCTTTCTATCTACTGAATTGGATGCTGCCCAGTTCGAATCCGTTTTTGCAAAAATAAACTTGAAATATTTCATGTGCCTCAGTTTACGTTTCAACAGTTCTGGTGTCAGAGGAGGAACCAAAGGAGACCCTGCCCTCCCCCAGGGGCAAGAGCGACCAGGCCAGACGGTACCTGTAGGGTCCCCGGAGCTCGCTGATCCCTCCGGAGGTGGCGGGCACGTCCCTCTCACATCCCAGGTCCTGGCTCCACGGATTTCGTGTGTGAAGCGTTCAGACTAGTCGAGCACCTCTCCATCCAGACTGACCCGGAACCAGAATGGGCCAGGGATTGAGCCAGGTCCGACTTAAAAAGCGAACAGGATCTGACTGTGAGCCAGCGTGAGTCCGCAGGTGAATAAAATTTTGTTTTAAGGCTGAAAACAAGCAGGTTAAATGTATCAGAGATCATCTTGAGCTATAGTGGCCACAGTGGAGAACTTTTAGCTAGATGAGCTTATCCATTTACGAGGCATTGTGGAAAAAGGGATATTGGCCAAACACTTACCAAAAGGGAAGAGGGAAGATTATTTTTCCTCCTTTATAGCTTTTGGTGACAAATATGAAAGCCCCACGGACACCCCCATGATTCCAGAGCCTGCAGAGAGGATCCTGGGAAAACAGGCAGAAGCTGGTGTCAAAAGTGCATTTAAAAAAAAAAGAGAGAGAGAGAAGTAAAATCAAGAAATCGCTAAAGGAGTAATCAGCATAACCTTTTGTGTTCCCACCAGAAAGGTAGCAGCAAGTCAGCATGAATCAGATACCCTTCCTGATGGACCCCTGCCATCTCCTGGAGGAAAGTGAGTCTGCAATAACCAACCAGCGTTTCCGCCCTAAGACTTCCTCGCTCCTGCTCCCTTCTGCCTAGAAGCCTTGTGCTTCGTACAGCACCTCAGGGCAGCTGGTATCTGCTAGATTGGATGCTGCCCCATTCAGGAGTCACTGAATAAAGCCAATAAAGTCTTCAGGTTTTATTCAGTTGAATTGTTTAAAAAAAATTTTTTTAACATTTATTTATTACTGAGAGACAGAGAGAGAGAGGCAGAGCACGAATGGGGTAGGGGCAGAGAGAGAGAAGAAGACACAGAATCGGAAGCAGGCTCCAGGCTCTGAGCTGTCAGCACAGAGCCCAACGCGGGGCCTGAACCCACGAACCATGAGATCATGACCTGAGCCGAAGTCAGGTACTCAACCAACTGAGACACCCAGACACCCCATGAATTGTTTTTTTTAAAGATAAAGAAAAGGTAGAAAGAAAGAAAAGAAGAGAAAAGAAAAGAACAGAATAAAGAAAGCAAGAAAGCCAGACAAACCTGGATGGAATGGGGAAGAATGGAGTGTGCCATGTGGCATGTGGAACAGGGAGAATTCTAGACTCGAGTTAGGAAGACCTGGGCTTGAATCCCAGCTCTATCCTGGTTGTAGTTAAGTGATCAACCTGTGGTGTTGATGGGGACCTGGTGTGACGGCTGGCGTGGTCGCCAAATGCGAATATGAAAATTCTCCATGATGGCAGCTGTCTATCTCCCACATGGTGCTCGTGCTGTGGGAAATCTTGTCTTGGGCACGTTCTATATATTCATTTAACCCTCTCAAGCCTGTGCTTTCCAGATGAGGAGACTGAGGTGCAGGGAAGCCAAGTGACTTGGTGAAGTCACAGAGCTAATGTGTGGCAGAGCTGGGCTGCTAAGGGAGGCAGTCTGGTCCCAGGAGCTAGTCTGTCACGCGTCCCCTGCTCCATCACCTGGACAGATGGAGGAATGTCCCCCCAAGAGGCTACTGAGGTCGTCTGGTCAATCCCTTTCCCTGTATGTGAACCCCTCAAGTCCCTCTGGCTCCTCTGCCCGTTTTCAAGGTTGGCTCCTTTCTAACTTGGTTCTCAGGGGCTTGCTGTGGAGTCTTTGGCAAAGCTGAGCTCCCCCAGGGGTCATTCACATGTGAGCCTGAAAGACAAAGAAGCAACGTTCTGAGAATAAATTCAGTGAACTGACTACCAGCCCTGCAGGCAGAGGAGGTGGGCGGGGAGAGCGAGGTCAGTCGAGCCGGAGAACAACTAGCAAATCAAACATCCAAGGACAAAGGTTTGTTACAGACCAGGAGGGGCCCCCAGTGTGAGAGCCCTCATTTCCTTCTGGAGGCTGCTGCAGGGCAGGCAAGGGCTTCTTATAATTCCTGAAATCCCTGGCCAAGGAGAGAGTCAAAACATCTCCCGACAAGCAACGGCAGTTTGCTGGAGACGAAAGGAGCTGAGATTCACTTCTCATTTCTGAGGGACCAAATACCAATAAAGAAATTTCATTAGGAAGGCAGAGTTGAGCTGGGACCTAACCAGAACCTCACGAACCAGAACGGTCACCTCTGGAAAAAGTCAAGAGTTTGAATGGAGAGGGGTTGTGCTTCCTGTGGGTCAGGGATAGAGTCTCAAGTCCGGTGGTACATGTGCTCGTGCAGAGTGTAAAGTCTGACTTCTCAGGGGCTTCTCATTGGGACGTGTAGGAGGAGGCAGGAAGGGGCTATGGAAATGGAGCCCCAAGCTTCCACTTATTATTAGGTTTATGAAGGGATTTCAAGTCTTTGAAAAAGAATCCTACAAGTACCCCCCTAGACTGATGACTGATATCTTTCTGCACCACTTCATCCTCCCCGCCTCTAAACACACACATGGGCACCCTTCCGCTCTGCCAAAGCATTGGGGCACTGGTGGCAGACATGATGAACATGATGAAACTTAAAGCCTACTTCCGCCCTCATCTCGCCAAAATAAGGACACTCTCCAAGCAACCCCCTGCCGGTGCCACTGTGAGAAATCCATGCTAATTCTACGCTGTCATCCAAATTTCACTCTATTCTTAAATTCCCCCAAAGGACCCCACCATGTCCTTTGCAGCTGTCTTCTCCCAGCCTTGATCCAGGGCCCAATCGAGTTTCACGAATTGCCTTTGGTCTCTTTGGTGTCTCCCCTTGGAGAAGTCCTCCAGGGTGGTAGGTAGAGTAATGGCCTCCAAAGGTGTCCATGTCCTTCCTAATCCACAGAACCTGTGACCTAACGTGGCGAGAGGGACTTGGCAGGTGTGGTTTAGTTAGGCACCTTGAGTTGGGGGATTTTCCTGGATTATTTAATGTCATCAGAGGGGCACTTGAAAGGGAGGCGGAGGGTCAAAGCAGAGAAGGAGATGTGCAGATGGAAGCAGGAGGGAAGGGGGCAAGTACTTAAGGCAAGTATTTCAGTACTGAGGATCTAGAAAAGGTAAGGAATAGATTCTCTCTAAGAGCATCCAGAAAGAACAGAACGCTGATGACACCTTGATTTCAGGCGTCCAGAACTGGGACTTGTGGCCTCCAGAACGATGAGGTAACACATTTGTCATGCCTTCGGTTTAGCCACCAAGTTTGAGGTACTTTATCACCACAGTGACAGGAAACTCAGACATAAGAGCTTCTCCCACTTTTCACAGCACCAACCTGTTCCTGACGTGCAGGACAGCTGTGCTGACCCCTGACTGTACAGCTTTCAACTGATTACATTTAAGCATTTTCATCAAGAACCCACATGCGTGATGATGTGTACCTCCCAGGCGTCACACCAAGAAGATCTGGTCCGACGGCCCCACAGCTGGTCACGCTGCACTTTGCCCCTGGTTCAGGTGGTCTCGCCCGCTGATCTCTCCTTGGTAAAGGTAGATTCCCCCTCCCCCCCAGTCCCTTCAGAGTTAATAAATACAGCGTAGGGTAGAAGCTTAAGAACATGTGCTTGTCTTGCTCCTCACCAGCCATTCCACAGTCCTGATGGCTTGACAATTGTATAAAACGCGCCCCTGAAGCCTGGCCATTTTGTAATCTACACGTTTTGAGCCTCTTGCTAATGGCACTCCAAGAAACTTTATACTTATCTAGGTGTTCAGCGTTTTGGCCCGAGTGAGCAAGGAAATCTGGCACACCAAAATTATGTTCTTTGAATCCACTAGAATGTTTTCTGAGATGTGAGACTCTGTGATCTGTGTGTCCACAAACTGAGGTGTGTACACGGGGCAGGGGCGGGAGTCAGGACGCAGATCGCTGTGCACGTGCCCAGCCTGCGTGTCCATCCCATGTGAAACACTGTTCCAGGTGCTGAGCTCCTGGCCCCAAAGGCATCAAGCGAGATCAAGACACCAGTAGACCAGGAACCATGTGGGCTGCAGGTGACGGCTACAGAGGGGCCAGGGGCCCAGTAGATGGCCCAGTCCCCTTCCACACCTTCCAAAAGTGTTGTCCAATAGAAATAGAAATACAATGGGAGGCATATGTGTAATTTGAAATTTTCTACCAGCCACATTAAAAAAAGTAAGAAAAAACAAGGTGAGATTAACCTTAATATTTTTTAAGCCAACATATTCATTAAATATTATGCATATAACTATTCATAAACTATTATCATTTATACATGTAATCAACATACACTTATTAATGATGTATTTAGGTGGTTTTTTTTTTTCTTGTTCCAAGATTTTGAAACCCAGCGTGCATTTGGCACTTGGGGCATGTCTGTCCGGGCCAGCCGCCCTGCAGGTGCTTTGGAACACATGTGGCCAGAGCCGTCACGCTGGGCAGCAGAGCCCCAATCGATGACTGCAGCTTCTATAAGCACAGCTCTGGGGCTCCTGGGTGGGTCAGGGGGTTAAGCCTGTGATTCTTGGTGGCGACTCAGGTCATGGTTTTATGGTTTGTGGGTTCAAGCCACATGTCAGGCTGCTTGCTGGGGGTGCAGGGCCTGCTTGGGACTCTCTGTCTCCTCTCTCTGTCTGTCCCTCCCCTGCTTGCTCTCTCTCTCTCTCTCAAAATAAATAAATAAAATAAACTTAAAAAAAGATTCTCTCTCCCTCTGCCCCCTCTCCTGCTCATGCTCACTCTGTCTCTTTCTCCATAAAATAATAAAAATTTTTAACAAAAGTGCAGTTCTCACCTTGCTGTTTAACACTCCCAAATATTATCCCCTTCCAAACCCACAATCCCAACATAATCAAGATGAAAAGGCTCAAAAAATTTCCCTGACTGGAACACCATTTGAACCTTTCCTTTCTGGGGAATAATTTGACAACTTCCTGTGACTTAAGTGTAGGTGAGAAAGGAGTGTGTAAGAGTAAAGAAGCACCACTCAAAGTATAAACTTCTGGGGAACTCCAGGAATACGGAATAAAGCAGGATTGATTTCATAGGACAGAACAGCAGTGGTTACGACTAAGAACAATCAGCACAGAGTAACAATGAACAATTAATCACAAGCAGCCTCAGACCCAAGGAATTTCAGTGGATTTCATGCATGTACCAAAATATACAGGCACTAGCTGAAAGGGGCATCTATTTTCAGGGTGTTTTTTCAGGCCTTTTTCTGGAACCCAGGCAGACAGAGTAGGGCTGGTCAGTCTGCACTCTGAGTTCAGTCTGGGAGACAACGACAATGAGGGGCAGTGAGCTTCTCTGTGGGTTCGGGGAAGAGAGCCTGGAGGAGCGAGCAGCTGGCTAGGCTTATAGCAATTCTGCACAGCTGGGATCATCATTTTGCAAATTCGGCAAGAGAGTTTTGGAGACAAGAATCGATTTGCTGAGGTTACTCAGTCAGTGAGCAAGGAGGCCAGGATTGGACTCCTAGAAGGAAAATGCTAAGTCAGCAGAACACTCAGGCTGCCCAATTGTGTGACACCGACAGGGTGATAAAGACACCAAAAATCCCTAAAGATCCCTGGAGGCTGGCCTAAGGCAGATGGACAGCGGGGCTGGGGATCAGAGGTCGGCCCGTAGTCAGCTGGCCGGGTATGAGCCATGGAACAGGGATTAAAGCTCTCTGTGGCCTCATCTGTGCTATAACCATGACAATGGCAAGACCGAACATTTATTATGGGCTTCCTGTATACATTCACTGACTCAGTTTTCTTCATTTCTAGATTAGGATTAATAAGAATAGTAGTGAGAATAATAAAGAATAGGTACAATTTCACTGAGTGCTTATTGCATAAAACTCTCTGTTCTAAGAGATAAACACACCTTGGTGTTCCTCATCTGTAGCCTGGGACTAATAATAAGTTGATTATGAACCAGCTGGTAAGCACTTAATAGATTATAAACCTCTGTTCTGAATAGAGCCTGGCACAGAGCAGCCAGCACATGCATTTTATGACCACCTGCTTAGTAAATGACAGCACCCTGGTGCAAGGCACCTTTTGAATTTTAATTTTTTAAAAAATTTATTCTTATTCTTTTGGAAGGGGGAAGGGGCTGAGGGCAGAGGGAGAGAGAGAATCTTAAGCAGGATGCACACTCAGATCAGTCGCACCAGGACATCGATCCCACCAGGGATCATGACCCAGCCCAAATCAAGAACCAAATGCTCAACCCACTGAGCCACCCAGGCACCCCAACAAGGCACTTGTAGGAACAGGGTCTCCCATGCCAGCCTCCCAAGGCAGCTGACATACTTAAGGGACTTGCTGGTGAAGAGCGCTGGAGGAGGGGCACCCACACGAGGACACAGCAGGGCAAAGGCCCTGAAATGAAAAAGTACTTGGCGAAGGTGCAGCAGCAACTGACTGGAAATGACCGGGTGAGGGAGGCAGGGGAAGAAGGCCCAGAGGTCAGTGGGCGTCTGTGGGGAATGCAGGGGGCTGTTGAGCGCTGGGATCACCTGGGAGACATACAGGACCTTCTGTGGGTGCTTAACACGTTCCCTCTAGCCCTTGTTGGTAAAAGTTAGGAATTGGAGGGGCCGCCTTGCAGATGGGGTGGCCTTGACACCCACGTGTCCTTTGAGGTACTCAGGGACTTTCATTCAGCTTCTGCTTGAGCCCGCCACGCGACTGACGGGCGGGGCCCGGACGAGGCCCCGCCCAGAGTGCCTGGACACGCCCCCGGCCCGTGGGGAGCAAGGGCCCCGCCCTCCACACCCAAGGCCCCCGGGAGGACAGACAGAAGCTGGAAGTGGAGGACTGAACGAAATCTTCGCCTTTATTTCTGGGTCGGCTAGGGGGTCGGGGCGGGTCCTACTGGTCTGAGGGCGACTCCAGGTCCTCGCTGTGGGTGCCAGGGCGCTCGGGGCCGGCCTGCGGGAGCCACGAGTCAGGCTGCGGGCCCCGGCTCTCGAGGGCCCTGGCCTTCAGGCCCGCGGGCGGGCGGCTGCCTTTTCCCTGTCCCTCACGTACCCCGCCGGGACGCCCTGCTGTCCATGGGCGCTGACTCTCAGGGACTCCGATGGGACCCCCGCCTTCTCTGTCCCCTCGCCGCCATCGCCGGGCTCCCTACCTCTCCTTTGCAGCCCCTGTCCTTTGGGGTGCAATGGGTTTGGGCAATGTCCTGCCCCCCGAATGTCTCCACCTCCGCCTGCAGCCTGGACAACAGGGGGGCGGGGAGGGGAAGAAGAGAACGAGAGTGGGGCGGCAAGTGGAGGAAGCCACCGAGATCCCGACAAAGGCCGCAGACGCAGAGCAGCCGGGGCGCGAGCGGCCGGGGTGCAAGTGGCGCCGCGCCCAGAGCTCCCGCCAACTCGCCCCAGGGTCGGCCCTTCAGGGAGGGGCGGCTGGAGGCTGGAGGCTGGAGGCTGTGCCGAGGGCGGGGGGGGGGGGGGAAGTTAGCCCATTCCCCTCCTCCTGGCTGCTCCTCTTCAACCCTCTGCCTCTCTCACCCATCGTTCACCATCCGGACGCCCCCGATCTCGGGTGGCGGGCGTAGCTTCTGCTCCACCTCCTGCAGCTTGGCCCGGGCCTGTTTCTCTGTGGGTGGGCGGGGCGTCATGGGCGGGGCCAGGAGCTCTGGCGGCCCCGGCCCCGCCCCCTGGACGGAGTCCCACCTTCAGTGAGCAGCTGCTCCTTGCTGCTCTGCAGGGTATGTATCTCCCAGGCCAGTCGCTGCTTCAGCATCTGCCAGAGAGGAGACCTGTCCGTCTGTCTGCCCTCTCAGTCCCCTCAGCAAGCCCTTACCCGAATTAGGTCATTCATTCATTCGTTCATTCAAGTATTTAACTCCATGTGTATTTCCTGCTGTGGCTGGTGATGGTGGAGACACATTTTTCCAAAGGCTACCTACGTCCTCGTGCCCCTCTCAATCTCTTCTCACTCCCCCCTCCCTTTGCTCTTCCTCAAATACCCAAGGCATGCATCAGCCTCAGGGCCTTTGCATTGCCTTTTCTTCTTCCAGGAGCATTTGCACCAAGATACCTGAATGTTTTCCTCTTTTTATGTTTGTATTCAGATGTCACCTGCTTAGAGAGTCTTTCCCCACTGACATTACATGATCTATCTACCTATTTTTTTGTTTAGAGTCTGAGTAAACCCCCCGCCCCCACCTCCCAACCATCCTGGGGACAGCAAATACTTGGCCCCTTTGGCTCCCCACAGTCTCCTCCTGCTGGATGCCTCCAGCAACATTAGTAGAATGAAGGGATAATCAAACCATGGCCTTTTCAGGGTCCCCGTCTGCCACCGCAAGGGGAGCGAAGTCCAGGTGGGCAGGAAGGAAGCAGGATGGTGAGCAAAGGCTACTGCAGGAGTCCGGGCCACGGACGCTAGGCGTGGCGATGGGGGATGGTGACAGGTGGCTGGATTTAAGGTAAAAGTTAAAGGGCTGACTAGGAAGAAAGGAGTCAAGGACTACTCCAGGGCATTGGGGCTGAGCAGTGGGTGGACACTGAGCCAGCCCGGAGAGGAGGCGCTTTGGTTGGAGGTAATGAGGATGGCTCACGTGCAACTCCCAGAGGTCCTTGTGCTGACTCATCAAAGTCTCCAGCTGTTCTTCAACCTGAAACCTAGGGGCCAAAACCCAGGAATGAGAGGGCACATGCTAGGCTGACACTGACACTGACACTCAGCCTGGCCCAGTCTGGGGATTCCTCTGGGGGACCTTTGATCTGTGCCTGGTGCTCCCTCTACTGGGAGCCCGTTTATGGGCTTTGTCCTCCAAGCCTTGGTTCCAACAGCTCCTGTTCCAACAAACTCTCCCTGGTGCGAGCCCCACTCCCACGCCCAGCCAGTGCCACATTAGGCCCAGATGTGGGGTTACCCCGGCTTCCTCCGTCGGCAACTCTCTGTAACCTGAGAGTTAGGGACAGACATTTGCTCCGTGGACCCCTGCAGTATGTTCTTCCCGGAAGGAGAAAGACAGCTCTCAGGCACAGTCTCTAACTAAGCCCCCACTTCCTTCACCAGGAGGGGGGCATGGTGGTCTGTTCATAACCCGCATCATTCTTTCTTCTGTGACAGAATGTGCGGCATTATGGGCCTCTGTTTGAGATGATCACCCTGTCCATCCTGTCCCTCAGCAAACCACGCCTTCCTAAGAAACTTCTGTGAAGGGTGCAGGAGTTCAGCTTAAGAGATTCTAAAGTCCCAATCTGAGTCTTGGATCTGCTATTCTACTGTGACCCTGGACAAGCTACTTAACCAGTCTGGGTCTCAGTTTCCTCGTATGTAAAATGGTGGGAGTGGTGGGAAGGTGACAGTGGCCCTTAATTCCTGTCCTTGTCAGTGTGAGGATTAGAAAACTGAACATAAACTGCTATGTGTGGTGTGGTTAAGCATACATCCACTTTATCGCTGGGTTTCCTACACAGTTAAAATCATGGTCCACCGGGGTGTGAGACCTCTGGTCCCAAGAACATGTTAAGGGAAGGTTCAAAGGATGGAGGTGGATAGAGAGATGGTTGGTCGGACGGTAACTGGATGGGTGAGTGGCCGACAGAAAAGAGGATGGCTGGCTGGAGAAATGACATGTGGAGGGACAATGGCTGGACAGAGAAATAAAAGAAGGATTCCTAGAAGGATAAATAGATGTCTGGATGGGTGGTTGGGTGAAGACATAAACAGCCAGATGAATGGGTGATTGGAAAGATGGAGTGAGGGTGAATGGGTATTTGCACGGATGGAAGATCATTAGGTGGAAAGCTGAAGACATAACGGCTGTCTGTCTGTCTGTCTGTCTGTCTGGAAAAGCGCTGCATAGATGTGTGGATGAATGGATGGATGGGTGGGTAAATGGATGGCTGGGGGGCCCTAAATGGGCAGATTAATAAACAAATGAACAGATGGATGGTGGGGAGAGCTGAATAACCAAGAGAAGATTTAGAATAACACCAGTGGTGAAATTTGCTTAATAAAGAAACTAGCAATGAATGTTTAAATGAGCCAATTAATCTCAACACCATCATCTGATACCAAGATGAGGGGGGAGTCTCACGTCCAGCTACTCTACAGAAAGGAAAAATGAGAGGTATGTGTCCAAGGTGTACATTCCCTAGCTCTTGACCCCTCCTCCTTCAGACTAGGAACAAAGTAGGGAAGAGGTGGGCAGGACCTCTTACCTCTGAGCTCCACTTTCTTCCATCTGGCAGTGCAGCTGGAGGATCCGCAGTGCCTCTGTGGGGAGAGGAACCAAGGGAGCCCTGTGTGAACTCTCGAGGAGTCAGGGATGGGGACACAATGGCCCCCACATCATATCACACAGCAGAGGGCACTCAGAGGCCTTTAGTGTCTACGTTGAGTCAGGGGGCAGCCAAGGGAGAGATGTGAGCAGAGAGGCAAGCATCCTGACTCTGGTTTCAGGGGGATTCCTCTAGCTATTCCGGGAACTGTGGGCTTTTGTGGGCAGAAGTGGGTAGAACAATGAAGACAGCTGATAAATACCTTGCTTTTTGCTCAAGACCTCCTCTAGGTGAGCTTTCTCTCCATTCACTGGAAAACACAGTGACACTCTGAGCTGCCAGGGGCCATACCCAGAGCCCCCACTGACACTTCATGCCCAAGGCATATCAAGGTGACAGACGGTAAGGTGTAGTGCCAGGCCAGTGTGGGCAGTATCTTCTTGCCACCCACACCCAGTCTCCTACGGGGGGCCATCCTGATCCTGTTCCTCCCTCCCAGTGTCCACATTCTCTGTAAACACCAAAGAAATGAAGACTGGACAATGCACAGGGTTTATACCAGTGGGATAGATGACTAGAAATAAATGTCAAGTGGGAATAAAAGCTGTGAAGAAACAAATCAAGCAGGAAAGCGACAGTGACAGACAGAAGGTGGTATTCTATACTTAGATGGGGCACTGAGATAGACCTGTTAGCATGAAGTTTGGGCTAACAGCAGAAAGGTGAGGAGACAGCAAAAGGCAACCTGGATTATAGGGATAAGAGCACTGCAGGTGGAGGGAACAGCCCATGCAAAGACCTTGAGGTGAGCAGAGAACATCAGCAGTGCTCATAAGATCTCTGGGTCCCTCTTTTGGTGCCACTTACAGGAGTCCAGTTCCCTCTGCAGGCTCTCCCAGAGAGCTTGGGCTTCTACCAGTTCCTCACTGGATTTCTTCTTTGCTAGGCCAATAAAAAGAGAAGGCACGGTGTGAGTGCAGCCTCAAACCCTGCTATTCTCTTGCACCCCGTGACTCTGCAGACTCATCTTTTAGGAACCCACAGGTGCTGGATGTTACAGCTCAGGAAGTAGAGCCATTCCAGGTCCAGGTTCTTCCTGTCCAGCTAGGAAGCCTACATCCTGGCGTTTACCTTGCTGAAGCTCATTAATCCGGTTAATCAGGTCTTCAATCTGTGGCTCCAGGCTTCCCTCTGCAGAATGAAAGAAAGACTGAGCCAGAGAAGAGAGATACCTGGCAGTCTCAGGTAGATGGAGGTGGGTGGGCGTGGGCACAGTGTCTCTGATACCAGCAATCAAAACGCATTTATTGACCTCCTGCTATATGTCGAGCTCTGTGAGAGGCACCCTTGTGGGGTGTGCATTCTGCATGGGAAAATGGACATTTAACAAACATATATGCTATCAATATGGGTGAAAGTAACTGCAGTGGGTAGAAATAAAGTGAAGCAAGGGGTTGAAGAGTGAAAGGGTAAAAGGTACTTCTTTATATGGAGGTGAGCAAAGGGAGCCCTGACCGTTTCATGGGGGGGGGGGCAGAGAGACAAGGGCAAAGCCCCAGAAGTGTGAGTGAGTGATGCAGAAGCCCAAAGTAATGGCTAAGGGGCTGGCGTGACTGGCGTGAGCCTAGTGAGCAAGTCAAAAGTACCTGGGGTCAAGGTGGGGAGAGTGGGATGGCAGACCACGCAGGGCCTCCTGGGGCATGCTGGAGGCTTCTAGATGTGATTTTGAGTGTGGCGGGAGCCAGTGGAGCTCTCCCACCTGCTCCAGCCTGTTGAAAGCCTGGCAGTCGCTTCTGCCCCTCCGACTGTGGTATCGGCCTCATTTGAGAAATGGGAAAAATGCCTTCCTCCCGTGACAGGGAGATCACTCTCTCCCTAGGGAACCATTTCCAACTTCTCACAGCCCCAATTTCAGTACTCTGTATGGAGAAGACTTCCTCCGCATCCCTCTCTGGCTTCAATCAGCCGCACAGAATTGGGACAAAGGCTTCCCAACCCTTGCTGGGTCTCACTACCAACCCTGACACCCTGGAGTTCTGGAGTTAATAAACTCAAGCCCTTGCCTTTCTGAGGCCACCAACTCCATCCCGGAGGCTTCTAGGAGCCCGAATGCTCTCCAAGGTGCTGATTACGATAACAAATCCTGAGTCTTCATTTTATTGCAGACGGTCGTGAACACTCTGCATTTCCAATCCTGTAAGCTCTCTGCCTAATTTTAGCCTAGGCAGCAGCCCCAACCACTTCTGCAGGTGGTCATGGGGGTGGGGGACAGTGTGCAGGGCAGGAGGAAGGAGCAGTTCTCTTTTATTTGGAACAGACCAAACAGACCGATGGATCATAGTATTTAAGTTGCAGATGGGCTGGGGTGGGAGTCAAACCTCAAACCTAGCAGCACTCTGCCCCAGCCCTGATGTAGGCTGGCATCTAGGCCCCCTCAACAATGGAAGCAAGGTACAGCCATTTGCATTGTCTCTTGCCATTTGTATATAAAAAGAGAGGACAAAGAATATGTACCCATGAATGTATTTTTTTTTTTTTTAGCTTTCTGGAAAAATACCTAAGAATTTAAAAATAGTTGCTGCTAGCCGTTGGGTCAGGGACACGGACAGCTGGTGTTTGTGTGTGTGCAAGAGTGTGCCCATGGGTGCAAGAGAGTGGGGTTTTCCATCCTCTTATACTTCTTGAATTTTGAAGCTATATTTTTAGTTCAAATAATTAAGTTGTATAGGAGAATGTGCAATGGGATAATTTCCCAAGGTTGTGAGTTGAGGGGTCTGGGGTTGAACACATCTGCCTGACTCAAACCCCAGGCTGAGCCTCAGACACAAAGACATGCATGACCTTTGTGCAGCTTTTTCACCATTGCCAGCAAGTCTTCAGGCACCTTCAAAGGCTTGGTCTGCCCTGTGGAGATGAAAACCACAATTTCAGGAGGGAGGGAAGGCCCAGGCCCATCTGGGAAGGGACGAAGGAAGGCGCAGACAGCCCTGACCCAGAACTGAGGACAGGCTGAGAGGCAGGTTTCCAAACAGAGCCGGGCTCCTGCAAGACCCCATCCCTGGTCCCTGAGGTTTGTGATGTGTGCTGGATGAATCAGGACTCCTCACATTCAGCTTCTCCTAAGAGGTCAAAGGATACCCCAGCATCGCCTTAATGAAATGAAACTCAGGGATGAGAGGAGGGGACACATTTTTGCTGCTGCTGCTGTTTAGAATCAGTATGAAGTTCAAACTGATGCAGTAGGGCAGAAAGATTTCAGATAATTTTAAAAAAGCATTATAGGCCACGATTTGCAAATTCCTAAAGACTCAATGGGTCTGGAATGCCTTGGTGGCTTGGTCAGTTAAATATCTGACTTTGGCTCAGGTCATGATCTCATGGTTCATGAGTTCGAGCCCCAAGTCGGGCTCTCTGCTCTCAGTGCAGAGCCTGCTTCAGATCCTGTCTCCCTCTCTCCCTACCCCTCCCCTGGCCTCTCTCTCAAAAATAAATAAACATAACCCTCTATTATCTAACTGTATTATAATATGAAAAAATTAAAAATAACAACATATTTTTGAAAGGAATCAATAGTCTAGGATATGATTATTAATGAATGCTAACATCAAAAAAAGACAACCAGGTATTATGAAAGATTGCAACACCACTTAGGAAGGATTCTTGCCAAACAAAACAAAACAGGAATCTTACCAGGTTTCTATACCTAAATACCAATTCAGAAGAAATAAAAGGGGCAGGGAAATATGTTAAATGAGACCATGGGAATGCAATCAGTGTCATCCAGATGCTGGAAAACTCCACAGGACAATTTGGTTTCTGCAACAAATACAGTGCAAAGAAAAAAAAAAAAAAAGAGGGAGGGGGGAAACTCTATTAATTATAAGAGACTTGACACAAGTACCACTCAGTGTTATTTGTAAATGTATCCAATTGTATCCAATGTATTTGGATCTTGATTCCAAAACACTTTTCACCATCTATCCTTCTATATGTATTTAACACCAGCCTGTGTCACTTTAAAAATTGTAAAAAGGGGGTCCTGGGTGGCGTAGTCGATCAAGTGTCCAACGCTGGATTTTGGCACAAGTTTTCAAACTTTTTCATTTTTGCCAAAACGACAGGCAAAACCAGTATTATATTTCAAACTTTTTGGTAGTAAATATTTAAAAAAAATTACTCAAATCCTCTAAATCAGAAATTCCATTATCTCAGAATCTATCTTAAGAAAATAAAGGATGGTGGGAAAATTGTTCATTGCTTCTAATCTTAAAAATCTGAAGCAACCTAAAGATATCAGAGTTAACTATAGCACATTCGTAGGATGAAATCTTTTGCAGCCATTAGAAATAATGTTGTAATTCAGGGGTTCTTTCTTAACCTGACTTTATTAAATTTTGTTAAAATGTTTGGTGGTCTGTTCACTCTTTACATCTTTTTGTCTTGTCTGAAATCCTTTACAAATTAGTATGCATTAATTTAATTATGCATTTGAATTTTTACTTACTAAGCAAATGTAGAAAAAGTTAGACTAAAAGTAAAAGCTTCCTTCTTGAAGTCACTCCCCTTCCCAGAGGTAACTACCGACAATAGCTTGAACACACTCAGACCTTTCAGTAAAATGGATTTTATGTATTGCTTTAATTTTTACTTTCTTACCCAAAAAAACATTCAGATACTACAGACATAAGTGAAGTTAAAAATGAAACTTCTCCTTCTCTCCTTGGCCCTATATCTTATTGCTTTCCTCTGATATAATCAGTAATAACAGGTTGGTATGTCTCCTCTGGAGATTTTTTAATTTGTATAATACTCTTTTAATATTTGGAGGTGAGACAAAAATTAAAGCTACTTTATTAACAAGGGGGGAGTATTTCTAATGATTTGTTTTCTTCTTAGTAGGCCATGTGAAAATTTCCAAATGCACCCGGGAGTAGAGAGGACGCTATGATGAACTTTTGATTTATGCGTTGCTGAGGTCTGACAACCATTTGCTTCAGCTACGTTTTCCTGTGCTGAGGTGTTTCCAAGCAAGCCCTATGCTGCACTACACTTCATCCCCAGATATTTCACGAAGAGTCTCAACTCCCTGAGGACACTTTCCTAGAGGACTCCAAACCTGTAATCACACCAAGATTAACAGTCATCATGTGATACCATCAGTGCCCAGATACTGTGATTGTCTCCGTGCATTTTACAGCTGGCTTTTGTAACCATTTCTGCCAAAGTTCCATCTGTTTTTCCTCTCCTCTTCATATCGAGTCCGAGACATCGTGAGTTATCAGCACGTCTTTTAAATAATCAGACCAACATCCTGATGACAAATTTTAGAAATGTATATTATCAAACGGCCTGTACAGCATGAGTCCCTTTTAACATTTTATTTCGAAATAATTTCAGATGTACATAAAAGTGGTAGAAAAAGGCCCCAATGCTCCTATTTGCCTTTGTATCAGATTTCCCATTTGTGAGCATTTCTGTAACATGAATTGCAGGCATCATGGCCCATTATTCCGTAATATTCCAGTGTATATTTCCTAGATACAAGGAGGCTCTAACCATAGGTAAGCACAGTATAACCATCAAAACTAGGATGTCAACATTGCTTAATATTGATATATGATCCTCAGATGCCATTCAAACATTTCCCTCTTTCTCTTATATTTTAAAATTATAGAATACATTTCCCTGAAAGAAAAAAAAAATATCACAAAATACCTCCACCACACTCCTAAAAACTTCTGTCCCTTATTGACAGTCATTAGTTCGGCTTTTAGCTTCAGACACTGTTCTGTACACAACATACATAGGGGCTCTTGTCGACACTGTCCCTTTGTTTTTTTTTAAATCCCAACTTGCTTTCCTCTCATAAAACTATGATTGCCGTTGGAGCTCATTCTGTGTCAATAAACCATGATCTTATGCCTTTAAAATCAATTGTTAAGTATATTCAGTGAAATTGGATCTTTTCCCCTACTGCTTAAAATAACGTCCACCACTCGAGCATTCCAGGATATGCATGGACATACTAAATCCAGCCATTCCCGATTGCTCCACGTGTTTTACGTCCGTCCACTACACTCCAATGATCCTTTGTGGTCTACACATCTGCATATTCTGATTACTGAGCACAGTGACTAAAGACACGGGATAGTATTTTAGATGCTAAACATATTCTTCCAAACTGCTTCTGCAGAGTCTTTACTGGTCAGTTCTGAGTGTGGCAAGAGACAGGCCATTTCACCATCGAGTAATCAATACGAGATGTCTCTCTTTTTCAAGCCATTTTCAACGAGCTAGAATGATAACTTGATATGCTTCTCAATTTTCTCCCTTGCTGGTGAAGTTAATAACTTCAATTTTGACTAATTTGAAAACTTGATGCTAAAATAGTTTTCAGTGCAGTTGTTATTATCCTAAGGGCTACAGTAAGTGCTCAATACATGAGATCTACTTGCAGCTTTCTTTGTCTGTTCTTTGCTGAGAAAGCTGGCCCTCCACGTGTAGCCCTTATTTAAGAGAGCTCTTCCTGTCATTAATTATCCATATGTTACAAAAAAGAAAGTTACTGAGCGCCTACTATGTGCCAGGCAGGCCTTGTTTTAGGTGCTAGAGAAAGAAATAACAATAAACAGGTGAACAGTCACAATTATTGATGATGTCTGCATAGATAGATCTGGAAAGATGCAATCCAACATGTTACTAATATAACGGTTTGAAGAGTGTGCAGAAACGGGGGCAGCGATAGAGCAGAGAGCAGAAAGTCAACTTTTGAAACAAGAGTGATGGGTACTTGTGTGTATTCCGAAAATGTCTGTAACAAAAAAATGTTAGTGGGATAGTGGCGGCTCACTATCTTGGGAGATTTTCTTCTTCCGGCCACACTGCTATTTCTGATGATCTCTAGGGAGTATTTCCCCTTTCCCTAGGATGTGGTCTATCATAACTGACAAAATGCTGCGGAGAAAAGCAGCTGTCCATGGGAGAGGCCATTCTCCATTAAGACCTAAGAGTCCACACGAAATGGGACCTGGGCTGGGTGTGAAACGGTACTGGGGAATTACCGTGGGTTTTCTCCAGTGCGGAGGCAGCTGGGTGATTTTTGAGACAACATCCACCTCCATTTTTTTGTTTTTGTTTAAAGAGATGCATATTGAAATATATAGTCTATTGTTTCTTCCAAACATTTAAATCAACATACCCAACAAAGTTGACGGGAGTTAATCTAGATTGAGAATATGCGTGTTAGTTGTCTCCCCTTTGATGGAGAGTTTTTTTTTTATAGAAAGCTTACGTTTTTACTTTCTTAGTACCAATATCAATACTTCGTTATTGTTAGGGGACAGAGCCTCCCTCCCTCCTGCCCTGGTGGGGAGAGGCCTGCTGCCCTCCCTACCTTCAGCCTCCTCGGTCTCCTCCACAACTTCCAGCGGCTCCATTTCCAAAGGCTCTAACTTCCCCGCAGTTTTCCACGTTGGGGTTTGAGCTTGCGGGTGACTCGGATGACAATTGGTTAAAAAAAAAAAAAAAAAAAACCCAACCTACGCGAGGGTTACAGGCGCTCCAGCGCGCATGCGTGTAGTGCGTGTCTGCCCATCGGTTGACCCGGGTAGAGGAGCAATGAGGTTTCAGCTCTAGCCAGGTGCCGACAGCGCGCATGCGTACACCCAGAGGCCCACCGAGGGAAGCGCAGGCGCAACTAGAGCACACCTGGGTCTTAGTTCGGTTGAGGAATGAGTGCTGTGCACACACACACACCTTGGGGACGGCTTTCCCTCTCTGGGTTGCCGTGTTGTGCAGGCTGTCAAAGTCTGGGACACATATACATGTGCTGTGCGGTGGTACACAAGAGTTCAAGTCCCCTTCCGTTTCCAAAGCCTCACGAAACCGCCTAGGCGATGCTTCCTCCGTTTCACGGAGGGATGCAAGGAGCCGGGGAAACGGAGCGCACCTCCTGGGTAAAAAGTCTGGCTCTCAGCCATGTGCAAAGTCAGGTGCTCTGCCTGGGATACATGGACAGGCAGGCCCCTGGCGGCTACCTTCTCACTGACAGCAGCAGCAGCTGAAGGGTTGGAGGCCACTGCCGACAAGATAAGGATGAAGTATGGGAAGGGCAAAGGAATGTCCTCCTGGGAACTGGTTTTAGGTCTTTTATGTATACTTCTTTCTTTAAAATATCCCCAGGCTCGTTCCAGCCTTAGGCTGGCATTTCCAATTCCAGAGCCTCTGTGAGCCCCCCATAGGGCCCTTGGCCAGCCCTGGACCCTCAGGGCTGAGAGCCCATCAAGGAGGTGACTCCTGATGCAGGACAGGGGGTGTGGTAGAGGAGACAGCCCCTCACAGAGGCTAGAACATCATCCAAGCAGAGGAGGTGAGGCAGAGGGAGAGAGAGGGAGGCAGAGGGAGGCCCAAGGATTTCCCCCAGAGGGGGAGGTGCACGGGAAGGCGGCCTCCCCCCTGCCCCTCCTTTGCCCCATTTCCAGGGTGGAGACAGAAGGTAAAGCTAAAGGTGGTGGTTCCCAGTGCTGCTCAATCTAGCAGCTGCTCAAGGTCCAGTGAACAAGCCGTTATGGGAAGGCTGGTCCGCAGAGGCGGCGGGGGCTGCCGGGGGTGTGGAGTACTTGGGTGGGTAGCGGATGAAGAGCCGGTCCTCCTCTTTCTTCACCCAGCGCAGGAGTTTGGTCACTACCAAGATGGCACCTGCCTTTGTCACCAGGGGGCTGAGGCAGGTATAGAGTTCAAATTTGGAAGTCACCTGCAGGTTTGAGAGGGGACACAGTCAGCGGAGCCAGAGCTGGTCATGCCCAGTCCTGTCCACCCCACCCTAGCCCCATGCCTGTCTCCTGTTTGGAAAACGCAGGTGGCCAGGGCTCCCACCTGGTGCTATGTGGTCACTGGGTGAAAGCCAGGGGCTTTCAGTTGAGCCAAGGAATCGGCTGGATCTAATGGCTTCAACTGGGTAATGCTGGATGTGTGTGTGCGTGTGCGTGTGTGTGTACACTTCCCTGATCTCAGTTTGCTCATCTGTGCACCAAGTATAACAACAACAGTGCTTAATGCTTACTAAGCAGTTGTTGGAGGCAAGCTCCACATTCTCCCTCTAGAAACCCACATGGCCTGCCACCTCCCCCTTAAACGCCATCTCTTCAGTGAATCATCCCCTGACAACCCAATTTAAAATCCCGGGCCTGTGATATCTTGGTTTTGAAATGCCATTCTCCACTAAAAGGTACAAGGGCTCATTAGACAAATGGCTGATTCCAGGACGGGCACGATGAGCCGGGAACATCATGTACTGAGGTTGCTTCAACACTGATGGAGACATTATCAGAAAGACACAGGGGCCACCTGGCGACATCAGAGACCGTGCGAGCACCAGAGTGAGTGACAGAAAAGTCAGCCCACTGAATTAAAGAAAAATCCATAAGGTCATATTGATAGAAAATTAAAAATCCAACAAATAGGGCAAGGAAAAGTTCTTCCATCTAGTAGTAGAATCTCAACCAATAAATGTAGAAGGGATGACGAAGTGTGAAAATCACTAGCTGGTAAACACGAAAGTAGAAACTACTGCAGACAAGAATCATCAATGGACATTAAAATTAGTAGATGAACGTATGATAAAAAAAAAAAAAATCTGACGTAATCGCCACAAGGTATTTGCTGGGGACGAAGGAGGAAGAACACTCCAGGGGAGAAATCTGGGAGATGCCACGTTGACCAAGTGATCGAAGGTGGCATCAACAGTGGGAAAGCTGATATTGTGGACCCCCTGATAGGATGCAGAGAAGGGCACATCACTCACTCGGGGGATAGTTCTGCTGAAAACGCACGGTAAAATACCAGGAAAACCCAAGTTGAGGAACATTCTGCAAACGAAGTAGCTGGTACCCTTGAGAAATGCCAAGGGCAAGCAAGACAAAAAGGACGGAGACAGAGGGTTTAGAATAAACGAGACTAAGGAGTGAACAACAAATAAAGCCAGCAACGATCCTAGGCTGGATTCCCGAGCAGTCAAGGGCATTAGTGGGACAACTGGTGAAACCTAATGAAGGCTGTGGCTTAGATGGTGCTGTACTGAGGCTAATTTCCCGATTTTACTAAGAGCCTGTGGTTAACATCTGGAGAAACCAGGTGAAAGCCTTACTTATGGTAATTATTTGTACTGTTTTGCAGCTTCTTTCTAAGTCTGAAATTGCTTAAAAATGAAAGTTAAAAAACATTTAAAGTAAAAGAAAATCCTCAGGTGAGAACACTGCCTGATACACAACAGATGTACAATACGTTATTTACTATACGGTACCAAACGGCAGAGCCTCGGGGCAGGTGCCGTTTCCAACGGGGTCACCTTGACCAAACTCCCTGAATAGCTGACCCTTAATAAACCCACGGGAGGTGAGGAGAGGAGCCCGGGAGACCCCAGGGGGGATACCCCGGGCAGAAGGCACAGCCTGGGACCAACCCTGTCACGTTCAAGCGCGCTGGGGGCCCAGAGTTGACGCGTGCACTGGTGCACACACACACACAGGCAGGGCTAACCGGGAAGCAGCAGGCACACGGATGGTTGTCAATGCGACCTCTTCAGAGTCAAAGACCCTGGATTCTGGAACAGGGGGAACAATGAACAGAATGACGGGGCTACCAGAGGGCTGTAGGCCCGAGATCCTCCTGGGTTTCACAGACACACATGCAGTGTCAGGAACGGTGACGCAGGCCAGAGCAGAGCGTGCTTGATGGAGGCTGTTGTGGTCGGGGGGGGGGGGGGGGGGGGGGGGGGGGGGGGGGGGGGGGGGGGGGGGGGGGGGGGGGGGGGGGGGGGGGGGGGGGGGGGGGGGGGGGGGGGGGGGGGGGGGGGGGGGGGGGGGGGGGGGGGGGGGGGGGGGGGGGGGGGGGGGGGGGGGGGGGGGGGGGGGGGGGGGGGGGGGGGGGGGGGGGGGGGGGGGGGGGGGGGAGGCTTGAAGTCGGGAGCTAACTCTTTCAGACCCTGAGCCAACTCACCCAGGCCAGCAGCGTCTCCCTCTCGGCCACGTGGTAGATGAGGCGCAGGGGCCTGGAGGGGCTGTGAAGGCGCGCGTGCAGGCGGTGGTACAGGTCCGACAGGCGCTGCCGTTCCTCCTCCCTGCTGTACGGGGCCTCCAGCTCAGGGCTGCGGGGACCGAGAGAGGGGAGGCCAAGGTCAGTCAGAGGCCTCCTTGGCTGGCCCGTCTCCCCTCAGTCTAGGAGTTCCATGAAATGAGGGAGCCGAGCCCCTCATTGGACCTGAGGGTTCTCAGGGGTTGGAGGCGCAGCTTCCCCAGCGAACCAGGGTTCCGTGAGTACCAGGGCCCTCTGCTCCATTAGACTAAGGGATTCCTTGAGCCTCCCTCATCAGATGCACACCCATTCTCTTCCATCTTTCTAGAAAACGCCTGGCTCTCTCCCGCCTCGTGTCAAGGAGAAGAATCTTTTAGTTAGAGAAACCTTCCTGCCCAGACAACTGCCCATAGGGTCAGGGCCTACCTGGTAAACTGAGGCAGTTGGCGGTGATGGTCAGGGATATCCAGCGGCTTATAGAGGAAGTGTCGGAGGCCCGGAGCCCCCACAGCCTGCACGCTGTAGGCAGGCGCACTGCTTGATGGGGCATTAGAGAAGCGGGCAGCCTCCCGGAGAACACGCATGGCCCCGAGGGTGTGCATGCCCTCCTCTACCAGGCGCCGGCAGGTAGCCATGTCATGGAAGGCCTCGGGGTCGGTGCCAAGCAACAGCAGGCAGACGGGCATGGCATCCAGGCGAGCCACGTAGGCGTAGAAGAAGCCATCCGGGTTGAAGCGGGGCAGGCACACAGGTGCCCATGCCTCTCCTGCCGCAAAGGCCGGGGCCCCCACCCAGTCGAGCAGCAATTGCAGGTCGGCTGGGTCCAGGCGGCACTCGGCCAGCACAGTCCGCTCCTGGGCTGCCGTCACCAGTCGCCCTCCGATCGCCAGCACTGACAGCGCCAGGCCGGGCGCCGTGCAGCGTCGCAGTAGCGCGCCCAGCGCGTCCCGCAGCGGGCGCGCCAGGGGCACGCAGCGCACAGCGCCCAGGAGCA
>NC_043715.1:9799372-9830391 GCF_006229205.1 Suricata suricatta
CGTCGCAGTAGCGCGCCCAGCGCGTCCCGCAGCGGGCGCGCCAGGGGCACGCAGCGCACAGCGCCCAGGAGCAGGGCACCGGGGTCCCGCTCCACGCTGTCCAGAAGCCGGTCTAGCGTGCGCTCGGATCCGGCCAGGAGGCGGCGGAGGTCGTAGTTCTGCTTGCGTGCGAAGATGCGGGCCACGCTGGCACGCGTCAGCGTGCTCACGATCTGTGCGTGCACAGCCAGCAGCTCCCCCCGCAGCTGGGCTGCTGACTGCGGAGTCCTTGACACGGCCACCAGCAGCAGTGGGCCCTGCTGTAGGAACACCAGCTTGTGGTCCTCTAGGGGAGGGAAGGGTGGGGGCGGGGGGTAGAGATGGGTCAGCGGCGACCGGAGGGGGTCAGGTGGGGCTCTTCTGCTCTTTGCCTGAACACACACACTCCTGGCCCAAGCTCACGTGGTCACGCCATGGTGCACTTGGACTGGGATAAGGACAGCTTGGGGACGACTGGATATTCGCAGAGACACGATGGGTCAAGGAATCAGGTTAGACACACAGCATGGATGACACAGAGCGAGGACTGACACAGAGCCCAGCCACACATCCATCTCAACCACAGAGCCCCTGAGGTCTAACTTTCACTTTCGGATAAATAAGGAAGTATCCAGCCTGTGACTAAGATCCAGGTGAGTTAATCTCTCAGAACCCAGCAGGCCAAACAGAGGGACAATAGACAGATGTCTGGCCAGCTATCCACACACACGGACTCAGCCCTGGCTGGCTGGCTGGCTAGTCCCCCAGGTAGCCGGCGGGCTGGCCAGCCAGCCATTTTCCCAGTCACCATCCCCTGTTCTACCGCCTCCTCTGCTCACCGGCATAGATGGCACGGATGGCATCTCCCGCACTCTGCACGAAGGACACGAGGGCTGTCATCACGCCCATGGTGGTCGACAGTGCCTCCACACTGCCGTACCTCGAGTAGATGGGCTTGCCTGCCTCGCTCAGCACGAACACGTGCTTCCGCTTGCTGCGCCAGTCCTCGTCACTGGGGTCCCCGCCCTGGGCCCCAGAGCCACTCTCAGGACCACCTGTGGGACTTGTCTCAGAGACCGCAGGATCCCAGAGCCCACAGGGGCATGATGGGGCCTCTGACTGGGGTAGTGGTGACAGCACGCCGGGTGGCTGGTCCTTCGTCTCAGATTCTGAAAGAAAACTCCTGGTGGGTCATCTGGCTGTGGGCTCCCACTAACTCCAGGTACCCAAGGACTTACCAAATCTCTACCGGCTCCCCTGTGACCCCTGTTGCTGACACAGACCTCCGGGTGTCTCCTCTACCTCTCAATGACATCCACAAGATCCCTCTAAAACCCCAATAACCCAATCTGTCATTGTCATTACTGAACTATGTCCCTAGAGACTCTTTATTCTTTCAATAACCGCCATTTCCAAGTCTTCAAAGCGTCCCATCACCTCTGAATGGCCACTATTAATATCTCCATCTTCAACGATCCCCCACTAACACCTCTGACCCCTCATTTATTCTCCTAATACCTATTCACCCCTCATGGGCCACCATGACATCTACTAATATCTCTATATTTTTCTCATTTAAATCTTTCCCCCTGCCCCACCCCTCCGTAATCCCTTATTTTTTCTCATCGATGTTCACTAATCGCTAATGACCTCACTGACTCTTCTGTTCACCCATGTATATTTTTGACGATAACCACTAACTCTCCCAATGATGGTCATGAATATCCACTAACTCCCATATCTTTAAGCCTTCCCTAATTCCCTATTTACTCCCACGGCTGTTCACTAATATCCCAATGACCCCACAACATCACAAATACCTCCAATGACTGGCCTGACACACAATCTAAACTACTTTACTCCACGTGCACTTCATCCCCACCATGACCACCATTAACCTCTACTAACATCTAAGACTTCAAATGACCTCCAATGACTCTTCTGACCCTTTGTTATTCCACTCTCCCTTCTCCCCAGTGACTACTATTAATCTCCACAAACACCGGGGACTTCAGTGACCTCCTCTGACTTCCCTGACCCCCTCTTTATTTTCATGGAGAGCCACTCTCTTCCTCACAATACCCACTATAACATACACTGACACACAGGATTATAATAATGATTTTCTTCATGACCATCGTTAATAGTCACCAATAAAACCCACGACTTCGCTGCCCCCTACTAACTCCCTTGACACTCCTCTCCTTTATCCCAGTCAGTACCTACTCATCCCTCAATGACAACCAGTATTATCCATTGGCAACTATGTCGCAATAATTTTCCCATAGAATCTCAGTGACCTCATATTCCCTCATTCTCTGATTGACATTCACTGGTCCTCCATATACCCACTTGCCAGTTACCTCCTCCCAATACCTGCCATTACTTGCCAATAATTCGCAAGTTCCCAAAGACACCATGCCCTACCATCACCATTTACTCTCAGTGATGTCCACGCACCCTTCCTGATAAAACCCACTCATTCCAAAGTGGTCAATGAACATTGATTCCCCAGTGACTCCCATTGAGTCTCCACCAAATACCCTTACACATCCAGCTGGGTCTTCAAAGACTCTCCTACAGGTCCTCTGACTCTCCAAATAATCTCATTGAGGTCCACTGCCTCCCCACCAATGATCACCATTAATTTCCACTAATTTTTCGCTCCTTAAAGACTGCCTCCAACAACTCACCATTGATTCCTCAATGATGTAAACACTGAGTGCCCACTGGTCACCACTGATCCCCCTTTCCCACCTCAATGACTTAAATAACACCTTAGCCCTGAAAGACACTGACTTCTAAATAGTTACCATTTGACCGTATTAACTTTCTTTTGGTCATTCATTGACCTAAACAAACTAAATCCCCAATGCCCCTCTGTGATCCCAATCTCTTCTTGCTTCATCAAAGACCTGAACTCACACCAAGGCACCGGTGAATATCCACTGACATCCACGGATTTCCTTGTCATTCCTCAATGATTTAAATTACACCGTGTGTCCGCAATGACCTCCTACTGATCCTGCTATGGTTTAAGCTACTTTCCTGAGTCCCAAAAGACTCCTCACTGGTCCTCCATTGACCTCTCCCAACAAAGACACTCCGTAGGGATTCCTCCCAAGACCCTAATGAGGGGAAGGCATACCTGTTTCCTCCAGGTCCCCGTCTCCGGGATCCGGTGGGTCTTCGTGAAGCTCTCCGTCTCCTGCCACTTCACTGGGAAACCGAGAGTCCTCCAAGTCCTCCACGTCCCCAGGGACTGGGGCAGAAGTGTCTCCTCCAGCCTCCATCTGCACATCCCTGTGGGGTAGAGGAATTGAAGGTGACAGGCGGCAAAAGAAACTTCTTAAAAGCCTCTACTGAGCCTGCCCCCCTCGGGTTCATTTCCCCTCGGGTTTCAATAGGATGAGACAATCAAAAACATGCCAAATACGTGCACCCTCCAACGTTTTCCGAAAAGGGAGGATCCACTGTGCCTTAGAAAATAAAGATATATAAACACCTGTTTTAACCCCGTATCTCAATTGGCCGGGTACCATCACTTCTCGAGCCGCGGTAGCATCACACTTCCGGGTGCGGCGTCCGTCTTGCCACACTTCCGGGTACGACGTCTCTTCCAAGCCGCTTCCGGTTGCGGCGCTTTATTCGCTCCCCTCCGCGCCGGAGCCCTCTCTCCCCCCCGACCCTGGTGTCCCCTCGCCGTTGAGATCACGCGCGCCACACCCAGATTTACGTCGCTCCGGTTAGGGACTTGGTGAGCCGCCTATAACCGTACTGGCTGGTCCGGCTGACACAGGAGAGCCGGGCCCGCTTCTCCTACAGAAGGCTGTCGGCGTGAGGGGGGCGCGGCCCACGTTCAGCCAATCCGGAGTCGGAGGGCGGCACTGCCTCTCTCGTGGTCCAATCAAGAGAAACCGGCTCTCCTTCCCGGTTCCGCACGTACTCGGGCCGCCTATCTCTACCAGTACTGTGCACTGGATCGAAATTGCGCCCGCCCATCTTGACTGACACATCCCAGGCCCAATCGTAGGCTCAAGCCGATGTTCCCTCTTCATTCGCGGATTTTCGCAGCCTCAGTTATTATGGTTACTGGTTCCCGACCAATAGTGGTGCTCCGCCAGAACTGAGGCAACTTCACGCTCCCTTATCCACCCGAGAAGCCGAGGGGATGAAGATGGAGTGGATAGTCTGTGCAGAGAGGAAATGCTTGACGCCCCCTTCCAATCGGAGCGCTGTGCGCAGCCTGGCCAACCTATGGGTGGTGGCTGCTAAGCAAGAGGCGGGCTTCTCAGAAGTAGGCAGTATTCGTGGGTCTGTCTGTAGTCAGCCAGGCAAAGGGCTCGGCCGCCTCTGGAAATAGAGGAGTGGAGCCCTGGACACGCTCATAACTAGGGGGCAGTGAGCTTACGAAGGCCATGTGCAGGCGGGCTGCCCGGAGCTTGGCCAGACTCACAAAAGGCCAGGTGGAGCTCATTTCCGAAACAGCCATGGGCTGAGCTACAGGGTTTAGGAGTATCCACCTAAGGGAGGGGCATGGGGGCGTGGCTTTGAAAGCCCTCGGAGTACTGGTTGGCTGAGGAAAATGCCCCTCCAGCCTCTGCGTGCCACCATTGGTTTTGCGAGGGGAGGCGGGACGCCTTCGCCTCTGGGCACCCGCTCCCTAGCGGTGTCCACCTGATTTAGAAAGAGTTCCTGGACTGGATTTGTTCTTAACCTGGGCTGGAGCACGGCGGGGCAAAGCTCTTGAGGACCCGCGGAGGGCAGCCCCTGGCTCCATCGCCCTCTGGATTTCCATCTACACTGGGGAATCCTAGGAGAAACAGATTTTATCTCTGATCACTCTGTCCTCAGGAGATTGAAGAGTAAACTCTTCCATCCCTTCCCGACAAGTGTTCCCTCAATTATGACTTTCTCTCAGCGTGGCATGCTTAATTCCAAGGTGCTTGTCATGTTGGCTGAATCAACATCCCCAGGTAAACAAATCAACTCTTCCCACATCCCTATTCCCCCCAAAATACAAGGCATTATAAAACAGCTCTGACAAACAAGAGTGGATGGCGTAAATTCTGAAGTCCAGTGAATTCTGGAGACAGAGTATCTTGGACTCACACAAATATTTTTCAATCCTCATTGCAGAGGATCAAGGCAACTGAAGGGTATTTGAGTCTCTTTATATGACTGCTAAGGAGAATAATTGTGTTTACTTCAGAAGTGGGCATCTCCAGTGAGAAATTCTGCATGTGGGGTGAGTTGATTAATCTCAAGGTGCCCTATCACTTTCTCCACAAACACTTGCATACTGGGCTCTACCCACAAGCTCAGGAAAGAGTCCCTTATACACACACACACACACACACACACACACACACACATATATACATACATACACACACGTATGTATGTGTGTGTGTGTGTATAGCACCTTTTATATTTATATATATATAAATGCAAAACCTGAACAAGATTAGCCTACCCTATGGAACTAATCAATATAAATCAATGCAATCACAAATTCATAGCCTTCTACTCTGTTTCACCCAACAGAGGTCTAACCCCTTCCCAAGCCTACCATCCTGCACAAGCCAACCAATTTCTTCAAATTTCTGAAATACTCAAATCTAATTTAACCAAACCCGTAAGCACACCTTAAGTCATCAGCCTCCATAAAACATTCAATGTTTCCAATTTAAAAATCTCCCCCCTTGACAATAAACTATATATATAAAAACAAACAAAAATCAAACAAAGCATCTCCCCAAACACTATGCCTTCTGAAATCTGATAACCTCTCTCAAACCCCATCTTCACCAAACCCACCAGTGTTCCCAAAACTCTCACTCTTCCAACCCAAGAAAATGGCCAAAGCACCTAATCATCGCATGCAACCCACCATCCATGAATCTACCCATATCCCTAAAACTGCCAAGGTCCACAAATCAGCAACCTTCCCAAAACACTAGTCTCCAAAACAAAACACATCAAAACCTCAACTTCCCAAATTCACCAAGGTTTCATGCTCATCAACCCCCTCAAGCTCAACGGCATCCAGGCCCATCAGCTGCCCCAAACCCACCCATATCCTTATGCCACTCAGCCTCCTCACCCTGCAAACTTCCTAAACACAGCATACTTCCTGATTATGCCCACTTGCTCAAATCCAAATAATGATGTCAGAGAATGGGTGAAAAATGCACCTGCAGGCATTTAATCCCAAGGACACCTTCCCATCCTTATTTCCTCCTCCGCCCCTCAACCGCTGTGGCTGAGGGAGACAGGAGGGTCTCTGGCACCCAACCAATCCTGGTGAAATATCAGGGCTATTTCACCTACCCACCAAAGTTCTTTCGTTTCTTTTTTGTTCTCTTACACACTTTCTCCTCATAGATGATCAAAAGGCCCGAGGGATGCACAATCTCTTTAAATTAGCTAAGTCAGTGATTCTGTATTATGAAACCAATGAGTTTGGCTTTCCTACAGAGATTTCTTCATGTGGGGTGTGTTGACCCCTGCCAGGTTTCTTGTCATATTATCTCACAGAACGGAGCCCTGCATCCTGGACCCCATGCACACACCGAGTCACCACAATGCCCCTTGCTGCGGGCATTTCACCCACTGAATTACCCCCTGGTGGCTGTATTCACAGATCTGGCAGCCCGGGGCTCTTTCGGTACCTGCATCAGGACATCTGAGCCTCTGGAACTGACCACCTACGACCTCCAAGCAGTGTGTGCCTGTCAGTGGACATCTGGACGCACTGCACTGACCTCTTTTGCTGTAGCATCTGTTCCTGCATGCTGATTTGGATAGTGATAAATTACACATGACCTGGTTTGATATGATTCCTTGCAGAGGGGTCAACAAAGACCAGACAGAGGTTATGCAAGAAGGTGTGGAAGGATGTAACCCGAGTTTGAGTAACCTCTCCACAGTTTCTGCAGCCAGGCCCTGGGGCTGGTTTTCACTTCCCTATTGTCTGTTTCTTCTCCATGTCTCTTGCTCCCTTAACCTGAAGAACGCTCCTTCTCTGTGCTCTTGGGCCAGCCACTGTGCACTTGATTCACCACATTTCTCTATTCTGAAAGGAGTTGGACTCAGGGAAGGAGGGTTGGGGGTTAACTTTGCTGAGGTTGCTTCACTCCCTATATTATTATGGCTCTTATATGACTTCAGTTCTCATCATCATGTAATGGTGCTGTGCACTCCGTCCTTCCTGATGGCTTGCTGTGCCCCGCCCCCCATGCCTGGAAGAGACGAGCACTTGCATCTCCTGGTGTCAAGTCCGAATGTATCTTCCAGTTCTCCCATGTCATGCCATCTCATGCACATCCGAAGGTCTAAGACCATGACCTTCCCAAGGAGCACTTATGTCTACAGCCCACGAGTCACTGAAGCATTCCAAGTACCTTCATGATTTTCTTTTGGTCTGAGGGCTACAGTGAATGAGCGGTGGTTTGTTGAGATGAGTAGTTGGGCACACAGTTCTTTATCTGGATTATGCATCAATAAACTCAAGGAAGTTCAGATATTAAAAAATTACAAGGAATGTCAAAATCTCATCATGTTGACAGATTCTGTCTACACCTTCGTTCGATTGCTCTTCCTATCGCCTTCTTTTCTAGTTAGTTTCAATTCATAGTGCTTTAAAATACAGATTTTCCAGCAAAGTAGGGTTAGACAATTCATACTTCGGAGGGTTTTTTTTAATGAGTCAATTTCATTTGTAAAGCAATGTTAATTACTGCTGCAATTTTATTCCTAATGCAGTGTAATGAAAGTAAGAAGAACAATTACCCCTAACAACGTCTACTTCTTTCCCCTGAAATCTGTCAAATGTCATCTTATGTGGAAGAAGGCACTTTGCATATGAGATTAAGTTTGAGGATCTTTAGAAGGAGGAATTTTTCTGGACTATGCAGGTTGGTCCAATCTTAAAATACAAGTCCTGAAAATAGAGCCTATCCTGGCTGTAATCAAAGTGAGATTTAACAATGGAAGAAGGACATCAGAGAGATGCTATGCTTCTTGATTTCAAGATGAAGAGGTCCAAAAGCCAAGAAATGACAATGTCCTATAGAATCTTCAAAAAACAAGGAAACACATTCTTCCCTAGGATCTCCAGAGGGAAAGTGACCCTGTTGATACCTTGGTGTTAGCCTGATCAGACCTGGTTTGGACTTCTGAGCTACAGAGCTACAAGATTAATACGTTCGTGTTGTTTTATTTTATTTTTTATTTTAGAGAGAGCAGGGGGAGAGGGGCAGAGGTAGAGAGCGAGTCTCAAGCAGGCTTCGTGCTTAGTACAGAGCTTGACACAGGACTCAATCCCACAACCCTGGGATAATGACCTGAGCCCAAATCGAGAGTTGGATTCTCAACTGACTAAGTCAATCGGGCACCCCCATAATTATTTTGAAGATTTATAAAAACAAAACCAGCAACATATATTGAGTCATTAATATGTGCCACATACTTCTCCGAGTGCTTTCTATGTTTTCATTTTAACTCTGTATTTTCAGGAACAGAGATTATTGTCCTGTTCCAACATGTCACAACCTGGAAGAAACACGTCTTGGATTTGATTAAGGTAGTTTGAGGCTAGTTTTGTTCATTTTGACATTGTTTTCCACAGAATGATTAAAGGAAAACTTTTGAGGGATCTCAAATATGTTTCCATGTTCTATCAATACTATATTGATACTTTGGTACTGGTGATGTCGCCAGGAGCACACAAAACAGATCAGGACACAAGAACTGAAAACGGCCATCATACACATCAAATGCTCATAGAAGATTCAATTATCTAATTATGAATCTACATTTTGCATCTAATTTTCCATAAATAAGGATAAGAATATAAATAAAATTAAACAGGAAAAATTTTAGAATAAACACAATCCCTGGTCTTTTTATTAAGTGTATTTATTTATTTTGAGAGACAGAGATAGCATGAGTGGGAGAGGGGCAGAGAGAGTGAGAGCAAGAGAGAGACAATCCAAAGCAGGCTCCATGCTGCTAGCACAGAGCCCAACGTGGGTTTGAACTCATGATATTGTGAGATCATGACCTGAACTGAAAACAAGAATCTGTCACTTAACTGAGCCACCCAGGCACCCCTCCCTGGTCTTGAGTAAATGAATGATTGCTGCCTCTGTCCTTAGGCTTGATTCCTGGTCCCTATCTGCCCTACCAGGCTCAAGTTTTCTGCCTGAAGAAAGACACAAAATACAGGGACCTACATTTGCTGTATGCTGATCCATGATATAGCTAGGGCTTACTGTCATCACTAAGAGGGTCAGATTTCCTTGCCTTGCCTTTGCACGTGGCTAACATGGGATTTGATATTTTCCTGTTTCTTACTTGACTTCCCAAGGCTCAGTGTGGGATCCCATGCCAAGAATGGTGCCCATGGAAGGAAAGATGAATAGTGATCCAGGTGATCCTTCTGGAAGTAAGGGTGCAAGTGGCTAATAAAAGAGGATGATTTGAAGTCTGAGTCCCAGCTACTGTCATCCATTTCCTATTTCCCACTCAGATGGCCAGAGGCTTGCTCTCCATAAGGATTAAACAGTGGGTGGGGGTGTTGCTCACAGGCTATCCTGAGGTGGACTATCTACTCTTAAACTCTGGCTTCCTGCAGAACCTTCCAAACTAGCAGAGGCAGGTAAGAACATGGTGTGTTCTCTGGGGAAACAGAGATCAAGGATGATAGGTGCTTTTACAGAGTCCATCCTACCCCAGATATTAGTGGATGGAATCAGTTTTACTGTGAGGAGTTGCACCTCTCCCTTGTGCCTTTCGGGTCCCCAGGATGGAACACATCCTCTGGCTGACCTCTGCTGTTGTGTTGTCACTGCTTGTCACCTCTGCTATGCCTGACTGTAACTGCTTCCAGAATAACTGCTCTCCCCATCCAGCGTTTACTGCAACTTAGACATTGGTGTGCCGGACAGACACAAGAAGGGCTACCACCCTGAATCCCATGGGGGTTCTCCCCAGAGGTTATTGAAGGGCAAAAAAATCTCCTCCTCCAAAAGGTGGCTGGCCAGGGAAACGCATTGGTTTCCATAAACTACCATTTAGAGGCTGGATATAGGTGAAAGAAGAGAAACTTGAGTCCCTAAACATGAAGAGAGGCCGAGTTTTTTTTTTTTCTGAGTATTTTCTTCATATCCACATATTTGTAAAGACTTGAGAATCATCCACGTTACTCACAAGTCAGCTGTTTCATGATTTCATCATCACCTAAGGGAGGTATTGAGCTCCTCCCCAAACTCAGTTCCCCACAGACCACCCGTTGGACCTTGCTGCAGCTGAGGAATGTAGGTAGTGCAGTGGGTCCTGGGGGTCCAAGCAAGACAGTGGCCTACCACCCCAAAAGAGATTTCCCACCCCATATCATTCTTCTACTTTCTTCTCACAGATGGTCAAAGGCACTGTACCCTTTGAAATTTTTGAATATAGGCTAAACCATCAATGTGATTACATCAGTATGAATATATTTCCCAATGAAGAGTTTCTCACGTGGGGTCAGTTGACCTAACCCAAGCCCTGTGTCCACTTATTCCCCTGCATGGACTCTCTGGCATGAGCCACATCTGTGAAGTTGCTAATACAGTCACTTCCACCCCAGACACTATCCCCATGGAGTTTTCCAAAGGATATTCTGTCCTCTGACCTGGCTGTCCTGCCTATACCTGCCTTGGGGTGTCATGAGACCCAGAATCTGAAACCTAAGGGAGAAAATGTACCCTTGCCTCTGAACATCTAGACACACTGTGCTGATCCTTTTGTTATAAGATAGGTTCCTTTCAGGTCTTCCGATTAATAAAAAATCAACTAAATATGACAAAGGGTGTCATATGATGATGCCCTGGGAGAACGCCGAAAAATACCAGAAACGATGCCATCATGGATACTAAGAGGCAGAGGTAACTGCACTGTGAGTGGTCCTCTCAGTGTTTCTCGCAGAGGAGTTGTGGATTTTTTAAATTCCTGTGGTCTGTTTCTTGTCTTTGCTTCTTGGTCCCTCAACCTGAAACTTCCTCTTCTTTCTGCCTTTTGGATCTACTTTCTGTTCTCTGGCACCCACCACAGTCTTGGTAATAAGATGCAGTCGGGTCCTGGGAGGAAACGTGATGACCTTGGCTGTGATCTCTCTGCAGATACAGTTCAGGAATGAAAGAGTTGTCATTTATGACTCAGTCCTGGCGGGCTGATGGTGCTGTTCTTGCCTTAGCTCCATGGAGCCCTCACACTCGTACATCACCCATGCCTGCACCCTCTATCTCCTCTTGTTGCAGACGGGAAGGTTAACGTATGTCTCTGTTTCTCCCATGTCATGCCATCTCATGCGTTTCCAAATATCTGCCCAAAGACCATGAGATGCACAAAGAACACTACTCATAAAGTCCATGAACCCATTCCATATGTGTTAAGGATGTCTTTTTAGGATGATCTTCAAGGACTGCTTTTTCATCTGGGTGCTGCAGTGAGGGGTGTGAAACCTTTGTCAAGATGAGTAGACATGTATATTTATGATGTGCATATAATTTGTTGTGTTGTTTCTGCACTAGATACTAATGACCTACAAAGAAATGGTTGAATCCTTATTCTGTTTACAGATCCTTCAGATTTTTATTCTTCTCCTTTACTGAGGAATCATGTCCATAACCATGCTCCCTGTTACCCTGAAGCACACAGTGTTTCATCTCCTTCCTCCTGAGTCTCCACATTGGGACTAAAGAAGGTGCTGAAGGCTTCCTGGATCAGAACTGACAGTGCATGTCAGGAAACTTCCTCTTTTATTTTAAGAGAGAAAGAGAGAGAGGGAGGGAGCGCATGCATGAGAGGGGAGGGGGCAGCGAGAGAAGAAAAGAAGAATCCCAAGCAGGCTCCACCATGTCAGCACAGAGGGGCTTGATCTCAGGAAACCATGAGAATTGTGACATGAGATGAAATCAAGAGTCAGACTTAACCGACTGAGTCACTCATGTGCCCTTGTCATGAATCGTCCTTAAAGATATTTGGGATGTAAAAAGCCCATTGGTGGTGTCCAGGAAGGGACTATGTATTTGTTGAGGGACAAAGTCCTAGGCTGGGCCCTCTATGATCCCAAAGGATATATATACACAGGCCTGGACAGTTGGTCTAAGTGGACACAGACTGAGGGGTGGGGCCAGGCCAAATGTGTGTGTGAGGTGTATGGTAGTTTTCACCCAACATGCCTGTAACTTCCTACCCCAGGAGACCGGTCTCCTGTGTAGTGATAAGAGACATAGAGGCTGCTGGTGCAGGACAGATGGCTCAGAAGAAAGCAGAGGTCCCCTTTGCATAGAGATTTTAAGGCTAAATCTAGATTCCTTGCCCACAAGATGGCCTGGTCTGATCGCAGGTGAGTCTACTGTGTGGCCATCCTGGGAGATGCGGGGTGAATAGACACAGTCACTGACCCATGTGCCATCTCATGACTAGTCCTGGATGTGCACTGGGTAGGGGACAGCATGGGGCAGACCATCCACTGAGCATTTGCCCAGCCCTGACAGGAGGGCTGGGTTGGGACATTGGTTTTGCCCCTTGCCTCCATAGATCACCTGCCAGGGCATGGGCCTGTGCCTGGTGAGAGACGTCACTGTTAGGACAGCACCCTGTTTCCTCATCAAAGTGGCCATGCCATCCTTCACTGTTTATTTGCGTCATGCTACCTTTATAGCCATAGTTGGTACCACAATAGTCTTGTGCTCTACCATCACCAGTTGAAATAAACATAAATGTGATGCTTTCATTGACATAATTATCTTACCTATATAATTGCCATTAGTTCTGCTGAAAACATGAAGATGCTCCTATAAAGCAGGTTTAGATAATCCATACTGCACGTGTTTTTGAGAGATTTAAATGAGATGTAACCTTATTTATAATGTAATGTTAACAACTGTTGCCATTTTGTTCCTCACATATAATAATGAAAGTAATTAGCTCAAGTACAATAACAAAAATAACACTAGAACCATATGCATTATGTGCTGGGCACTGCTTCATGCCCTCTATATGTTTTAATAATTTAACAATTATGTAGGGGCACCTGGGTGGCTCAGTCGGTTAAGCATCTGACTTCGGCTCAGGTCATGATCTCACGGTTCATGGGTTCGAGCCCCATGTTGGACTCTGTGCTGACAGTCAGAGCCTGGAGCCTGCTTCCAATTTGGTATCTCCCCTTCTCTCTGCCCCTCCCATGCTCATACTCTGTTTCTGTTTCTCAATAATAAATAACTGTTAAAAAATTTTTAAAAATTATGTGAATTACTCATAACAATCTTGGAAGTCAAAATTATTTTTATTTTAAGTGGAAAGCTGTGAAAGACAGAAGTGATACCTGTCCTGCCTTGTGGTTTCACAATCAGGAAGAACATTTTCTGGATTTGAGCTTAGGGTAGTCTGAGGTCTAGCTCCATTCTCTTTGACACTGTTCCTTGTAGAAACTTGTTACAAGCCTCTAGTGTCTGGGGTTCATCCAGACTACACTGACGTCATGGTGGTGGTGATGTTGACAAGGTCAGCTGATGATACGCACTTTCATGAACGTACCCAGGTCAGTGAGACTGTGGGGGGGCCACCAGTGAGGCTGGATTCCCCAGCACCGGGTTCCTCGTTTGGGATAGTTGACTCATGCCAATCGCTGTGTCTGCACGAATCCCTCTCGTTGCTTCCCATCCATGTATCTGTAACACGGAATCCCTCACGTCGGGCGTTCTGCCTTCTGAGCTGTCCCCAGAACACTGAGCTGGCAGAACAGGTAGTCCTTGTGGAGTCGTTACCCTCAGGTGCTCTGAGCCATGGGATGGATCCCTCTGAACCATGGCGTGTCCTTTCATGGGAGCTAGCTGGACATGCTCTGCAGGCTCTAACGTACCGTGCATTCCCTCAAAGTTCCCCATGTAACAGAGAATTGAACTTTAATATTTGCCATATGGGTTTCCAGGAGGCGGTCTTTTTTGAGCAAAACCAAAGCTTCCTAAAGGTTGGATTAAACCATATCATGAGCAATCCCCAGAGCTGCACTGCAGCCAATGTCACTGCTGCGAGTTCCTTCACCTCGCTCCCTGGCCTCTCACTCTGTTTTCTGATCCCTCGCTATTCTCTGTATCTCTGTCCTCCACTCCTTCTCTCCCTGTTCCGTTCTACCTCACTACCCTCTCTCTCTGCTCTGTGGCTTCACCACAGCCCTACTTTCTCTCACATGCCCCCATTCACTTAGCTTCTCTCATCAGGGTGGAATCCAGTAACGGAGATCAGAGGGGACCTGACACTGCTGGACGTGGAACTCTGTAGACAGATTGCAAAATTAACGTCAGTTGCTGCTTTCCTGGATTCCTGTCCTTTCCCATGGGGCATATTTGCCTGAAAACACAGAGTTCATTCACTTGTCCTTGACCAGCTCCCGCCTGTCCTTTCTACCTGGTCACTGTGACTAGAATTACACAAACAAGAGCCTCCTGCATTTCACTCACCTCACCCAACTGATGAGCTGTCTTACTCCCGCCCCGCCCCCCGCCAGGCCATCCATACTCCCAGACACTGTAAGACTCCCAGGCACACCAATCATCCCAAATACTCCATTCTTTCTTCCTGTCAGCCCCCTCCCAACCCTCAAAACTCACCAAGTGCTTGATCGGATCAGTGCTTGGGCACTTGGTTTGTTCTGCTTCTTGATCTGTGTCTTAGTGAGACAGGCATGCTGACTTTGCTACAACTCACAAAGCTGTATGCACACAGTGTTAGTGAGTCTTGTCGTAAAGTTTATGTATCAACATAATATAATAAATAAAAAGTTGACAAGCCTCCTCTCTGTTTCTTCATTCCATTTTATTCCACCACTTTGTGTTCTTTTTCATCTGCAAGTCGCACTCCTGACCCTGGTTTTTCTCATTAAGTACAGTTTGTGTTTTTACGCCCCCAAAAGTAGAAAACCTGGAGATAGACAAGGTGCCAGGTCCAGAGTGCTCTAGGTTAAGAAAACTTCTTACATCTCATGAATCTCCCTTAAAGTGTGTGGAAGGCATGAATCATGTGGGGTAGAGAGACAGGGAGAACACAGCCTTTCTGGAGGGTTGAGTGCTACGTCTGACCCCTGATCCCCACAAGGTCTTAGTCAAACACAGGAGATAGACTTGAGATGTGAGTTTAGTTTAAGAAGTAGGTCCATGTGTCATGAATGTCATTGGCAGCTTGACCCTTTTTCTCTGGTGAGTTTGTAAGCCTGGCTCCTGGTCCAAGGCAGGAACAGGGCTAGGGTTCATGGGGTGATGAACAGGCCTGTGGAAAGGGCATGATGCGCAGGAAACGTTTCCTATATTGTCTGTGACTTCCTCCTGTCTGGAATTTGATTTTCCCCTGAAGGGATAATGGCCCAATATCCCTCTTCATGGTCTCCTGTTTTCAGGGGACCTTTGGGGCAACTATACTGTTTAAGGCAGGAAACACATATTGTGGGTGCTCAGGAGTTATCATAGCAGACTAGATGAGCTGGTCAAGGCCCAGACAATCAAACCTACCTACTCCAAAATCCCCTGGGGACTTGGGGGGGGCCCAAGGGTGCACCTAATCAAATGGATTTGTTTCTAATATGCATGATCTCCTGCTGTGCTCAGAGGAGGTCATGGAGAATGGTTACATCCTGGGGCCACAATCTAAGTGAAGAGCCCTGGAGGGCAACTGAGGTATCGGTGCCGGGCCTGCCTATGTTCTCTGGCCAAATGCCTGCTTGTCTCGGGGTCTTCCCAGGACTGAGGAAAAGCTGGATATTGATGTGTATCCAGCATTTATGAAGGTATTCTGATTGCTTTCTGACCTGGAACTGCCCACTCATTAAATCTTTGACTCAACAGGGACATTTCCTTGCTTGAAGTGTGCTCTCCTGTACCCCTGCTCACAGGATCTCCAGTGCTCAAGGACACATAAGACTTGTTAGGAGATCAACAAACTAGTGCGGGCCAGATGAGCTGGTTGAGGCCGTAAATCCATGGGTAAGAGGAAGCCTGCTTCTGTCCATCCCCTGAGGAGGCATGGCCTGGCTTTCATAATGGCCTCGGCCTGGCCAATCTTGCAGTTTGGGATGAGAGCCATAAGCGTTGTTCACTGACTTGTATAAGACCTTCCAGTGAGGGCCTGACAGACCTTGAACATTCTTAGGATGGGGTGAGGCCATTAATGTTGCATGGGATTGGCTCAGTCTAGGACCTGGGAGTTACGCTGCATCACTATAAAGATTCTTCTGTGGCTGTATTTACTTTTCTGAGAACCAGGAAAGGTTCTTTACTTTTTAAGATTCAAAAAACTGTCATGGGCACACCCAGATAATCCAGAATATGCTCCCCAACTCAATGTCCATATATTTAACTACATCAGCAAAATTCCTTTTGCTACATAAAGTACCATATTCACAAGTTCTTCAGACGTACATCTTTGGCAGAGCCATTATTCTGCCTACCTTCTATGGATTGATCATGCCCTCCGTAATTCATATATTGAAGTCCTAACCCCCAATGTGATGCTATTTAGATATAGGACCACTGGGAGGTAGGTAGGATTGGAGGGTTGTGAGCGGGGGTCCTTATGATGGTATAATAATAATGACCTTATGAGAAGAGAACTGAGACCTTGCTTTCTCTCTCTTTCCACCATGTGAGGATATAGCAAGAAGGCAGTGTTCTGCAAACAGGAAGTGGGTTCTCACCAGATACCAAGTCTGTGGCCACCTTGATTTTGGACTTTCCAGCCTGCAGAACTGTGAGAAATAAATGTTTGTTGTTCAAGTGCCCCAGTCTATGCCATTTTATTATCACAGCTTGAATTGACCAAAATACTCCAATATTCCTCAATCCCATGCCACACTCTTATCTTTCGTTACAGGTGGTCAAGGCTACTGAAGCGGTCTTTGAGTTCATTTCTCTGACTTCTAAGGATAACAGTGTTTACATTCAAAAGTGGACACCTTGGGAGAAATTCTTCATCTAAGGTAAGTTGATCACTCTCCTGAATCCTACTCCTAACCCTTGGCATGTGTTCCTAAAGTGGCCCACTCATCTTCTCAGGATAAGAGGTCACCCTCTCTGCACAATATGTTTTTTGTGAGGCACCCAGGACACTACTGCACTCCTAGGACTGGTCAATCATGCCCCATTCTACACCTGCCCCAGGGCCCCTTGAGCCTCTGGCGTAGACTATTTGTGGACCACAGTGTGTTCTTTTCTGTGGATATCTGCATACACTTAGGTCACCCTCAGGCTCTGATTTCTGTTCCCATGAGCCCTTCTGAATCAAAAGAAATTAAAACTGAAGATGAGCAACAGGAATTACTAGGGAGAAGATTCCTAGTTGGGAGTAGTAACAAGGCAAACCAAAGATCTACAAAAGAGGATGCAACTATGCTATTTTATTTTTTATTTACTTTATTTTTTTAAAGTTTATTTTTATTTATTTTGAGAGAGAGAGAGAGAGAGAGAGAGAGAGAGAGAGAGAGAGAAAGCACAAGCAAGCGGGGGAGGGGCAGAGAGAGGGAGACAGAATCCCAAGCAGGCTGCACACTATCAGCACAGAGGGCTTGAATTCACAAACCGTGAGATCATGACTTGAGCTGAAATCAAGAGTCGGATGCTTAACCAACTGAGCCACCTGATGTTTGCAACTATGCTACTTTAGACTATATTGTTAACATTTTGACATTATTTGACATGGTTCCTTTTTAGTAAGTGGCCAACCTGTTTGGTTTGCGAACACACAACCTGGCCTACTGCTATGGGCTGTCGTTCAACTATGAATTTAGCTTTCAAAGCCTTTGCAATGTGATTCTGGTTTCTCTCACTCGTGTGCTACCCAGAGGCCAATTGTGAAACTTGCTTGGGATTCTATACCATGGTTAATTTCTCAAACATTTTGCTGTGTTGGCTCTGGTCATTTTCATATATGCATCTCCTAGGAGTTTGCCAAGACATCATATACAAATTTCTGGAATCCCTTTCTCTGGCTTCATCATTTCCAGGAACAATGCTTATACTTGCTATCTGGAATAGGGCAAAGGGCCATCATGTTATCGAGGGGAAAGTAACAAGAATGTAGGGATGGAATTCCAAGCTCTAGGAAACAAGATGACAACCATCACACGCACACTGAGACTTTATAGAAATTGTCCAGGGAAGTTACTAAGCAAACAAATAAAAATCCAGCAACCATACCCACTCACAAGGTGGAAACAGAATCCAAATTTGGTACAATGTACTGTCTAAATTGCCAATTTTTCAATAATGCATGCCACGAAATAGGAAAGTATGCCTTTTACACAAAAAGAATCTGTCAGTAGGCATATTGAGGGGGCTGAGATGTTGGACCTAGCAGAAAAGGACTTCAAAACAGGTTTTATAAATATGTATTTAAAATGAAAAGAAAGTATATGTCAAGATAATTACATGACTCATAAAGATAGATAATATTAATACATAAGTTGAGATTATAAATATGAACCAATAAGAATATCAGGAGTTTTAGAAGTATAATAATTGATATGGATCAGAGATGTTTCATGGCAGATTTCAGCTAGCAGAAGGAGGAATCTGTAAAACTGAAGTCAGATCAATTGACAGTATCCGGTTGATGGACAGAAAGATAAAAGAATGAAAAAAGATGAACAAATCTTAAGATACCCTTGGGAAGCCATTAAATATATTGCATTAAACATGCAACTCTAGTTCTAGAAAGAGAAGAGGCAGAAAAATTTAATGGCTTAAAGCTCCTCAGATTTGAGGAAAAGTATTAATGCTTGCATTTAAGAAGGTCAACAAATTCATAAGAGCTGAAACACAAAGATACCTGTCCCTAAAATCTGTGGACTGGATGCATCTAGGCCACTGTTCTGAAGTGTCTCCCCTTAGGCAGTCTCGACCGAGACACACCACAAGGTTTCAGCAGGGCCTTCAAGCTCCTTGGAGGATGTACAGTCAGCTGCATTCAGTTTCCTTTTTTGAGGCATAACCACGAGGTGAATACAGGCTAATGATGGGTTCACAGGGCAACTTGAATAATTCTTCTTAGTTTCCTTTACACTGGCCACCAATTCCACCTGCCCATGGACTCCTTTGTTTTATCTTTTAGGGACTTTTATGATTCTATTTTAAAATTTGTCTATTTAATTTTTTTTTAATTTGAGAGAGAGAGCATGCTAGTGGAGGAGAGGGATGGGGGGGAGACAGAGAGAGAGAGAGAGAGAGAGAGAGAGAGAATCTTAAGCAGGCTTCACGCTTAGCATGGAGCCCAACATGGGGCTGGATCCCAAGACCCTGGGATCATGACCTGAGTGGAAATTAGGAGTCGGATGTTCAACTGACTGAGCCATTCAGGCACGCCTACAATTTTGTTTTTAAAGTCTGGCTTTTTATTTTTTATTTTATTTTATTTTTTTATAGTTTATTGTCAAACTATCTAACACCCAGTGCTTCTCCCCACAAGTGCCCCCCCCATGACCATCACCCCCTTCCCCCAAAGTCTGGCTGTTTAAATGAACTTTTAGGGGTACCTGGCTGGTTCAGTTAGTAGAAGATGTGCCTCTTGATCTTGGGGTTGTAAGTGTGAGCTTCATGTTCGGTATAGGTATTGCTTGAAAATAAAATCTCTTGAAAAAATAAATAAATGAACTTTTAATTTGGAATAATTTTAGACTTACAGAAAAGCTGGCAATGAAGTATGGAGGGTTCCTGTATGCCTTTCATCTAGTTCCTCCGGGGTTAACAGCTTACATCGCCTCATAACCTCAGTGCACCTGTCAAAACAACAAAATTGACATTGGTATAATACTATGAGCTAACCTAACTTTAGTCCCATTTAAGCAGTCCTGCCACACCTATCCTTCTTCATTTCCCCGAGCAGATCCAAGAGTCTTCATTTTCCTTCTTTAGTCTTCTACAATATATGACAGTTTTCACTCTTTCCTAGTTTTTCATGATCTTGATAATTTTGAAGAGCACTAGTCAGGTACTTGGTAAAACATCTCTCATTATTGGTTTGTATGATGTTTTCTCTTGGTTAGATTTGGATTACAGGTTTTTGAGAAGAATGTATCACAGAAATGGGTGGCCCTTCTCACTGCATCATGTCACGTGATATCCGTGCGAGTTATCCCTGGTTATAGTCACCTGATCCTCTGGTTAAGAAGGTGTCTTCCAGGTTTCTTCACTCTAAAATCATTACTTTTACCTTTTCACACATTATTTGGAAGTGAGTGAGTCACTAAGTCCAGCCTGCACTCAAAGAAGAGGGGAGTGAAGTTTTGCAGGGAATCTACAATTTGCCTCTTCTCTTCATGGATTTCTTTATTCAATATTTTATTTACAACCATTTGGTAATAGATTTTTAGTTCATTGTTCTGGAGCATAGGCTTATACTACAGACATATTTTTTGGGCAAATTACTCCAGCTTTAGCCATTGTGATCTCCTTAAGATTGATTCCTGAGTCCTTTTGGCATATCTGTAACTTCTATTTACTTATTTAAAAACTGTACATCCTTCTAGGCCATGGTTACCAGGGGCGAGAAAAATAGGAAGGAGGTTGGTTGAAGGGTACAGACTCTAAATGAGATGAATAAGTACACTGGCGACCAGTGTACAACACCGTGAACTATAGTTAATGATACTGTATTGTATGCTTGAAATTTGCCGGAAGAGTAGCTATTAGGTGTTCTCACCACACACACACAAAGTCACTAAGTGACAGATTTGTTAATTTAGATTGACTCTGGTCATCATTTCACAATGTATACTATATATCAATTTATTACATTATATACCCTAAATATATATAGTTTTAAAGTCAGTTGTACCTTCATGAAGCTAGGAAAAATATCTCTTTGATTTATGGCACAGGGTGATGCCCCAGGGCCACTGCGTATTTTCCTTTCTTCAGCTCTGGAATCAGCTGTTTCCCGCATCGTCCTGCACTCTTACTACATCCTACCAAATTCTTTCCTAGCCCAAAGCCTTGCAAGGGCTTCCCATGAAATCAGTAACTAGGAGAAAGTCATAATATGTCCTGGCCAGGGACATGTTGAGTCTCCTAGCAAAACAGGGGCGATATCTCAATGGAATAGTGTAATCTAGTTGTCACGTACTGACAAGAGCCCAGAGGTGGACACGGGACCGGAATCTGCAATTGGCGGCCAAACGGTATTGAAGATTAAATTTGGATACAGGACTTAACATCACGGCGGGAACTACATTAGATGGTGGGAACGTGTTTCTAGGATGGTTCCTAAAAGTGGGGAATGATGGCCGTACTTGGAGGAGAACAGTCAGGATTGCTATGGCAGACAGAAGTAGGCACGTGCGAGGGGATAAACTGTGTAGGACCAGGTAGTTTTCTAGCACCGGAAGGCTGTTACCATGCCTGGGAGTGTTTGGGGCCATGCCTACTACTTCTCTGACCTACTCCCTTGGCTGACAGATGAACAACTCCATCAGTCCTTCAGATAAACCCTTCTCTCTCTCTCTCACACACACACACACACACACACACACACACACACACACACATTTGCCATTAAGATCTGCTCCGTTCCTTCCTGATTTGGGGAAGAGGGGACCTCTCTGGGAATGCAGGTTGCTAGCCCTTTAAAACCACCTCATAGCGGGGGATGGGGGGAATAAAGGCAAAAAAATCACCCTGTAACTTTTCTACCCTGTTGAAGTCATATTCTTTTCTTGATTCAGCATTTGCTTGGCTGCTGTCAGTTGTTGATTGTTTCGCTGATAAAATTGGTTCTGACATTTTCTGCTTGTTTTTTCACGTGTCTCTGGGGGGATGAGAGTTTGGAGCTGCCTACTGTGCCATTCTGATGACATTACTCCTCTAGATACTGGTTTTTAAATACCATACTCTGATGTTAAAAATATGGGCTTTGCAAATGGGTACAGAAGTCAACCTGAAATTGCTCCCGATAGGCAAAGCTGGAACAATTTGAGCAAATACATAAATAATATTAGAACTGGATTATAACCCCCAAAACAAATCACCATGAGTGTGTAATAATGACAAGTAATTGAATAAACAAATAGATGGGGGCAGGGGAACAGATCTCCCTTACATAGCAATTTGAACTAATTCCAATTACTTTCCCTGCCCTGGAATGTGGGCTGGACTTAGTGACTCCCTTCCAGATGAAAGGGTGTGGACGGGGCCTTTACATGGAGAGACCTGGCAGTTGCCACTTTAACCACGTGATTGAGGTCACCATCACCAGGACCACGTGCATTTAATGTACCTCTGATACAATTAGGTGAGGACACTTCTTTGTGGTAATTTTCTCCATAAAAACCATGACCCCAGTCTAAGAATAAGAATACAGGAAATCAAAAAAAATTGAGGGACATTGTACAAGATAGGGGATCAACAGTCTTTTAAGTTTTCTAAGTTAACAGAAAACGAAGGACCAAGACACTGTCACAGATAAGAGACGGGAGACATAGATATTCTGGATTAGATTCTGCTATGGAAAAACAACATTAGTGAAGAAAGTAATGGAATCTGAATAGAGTCTGCCATTGAATTAATAGAATTGTGTCCATGTTGATGTTTTGGTTCTAATCAATGTCTCCGGTGATGTAAGATGTTCTCGTTAGGGCAAGAGCTAGGTGCAGGGAATGAAAAAAAAAATTCTACGTACCATCTTAGAACCTTTCGTGCAAATCTAAATTTATTCTACAAAAAAATCGAATAGAATAAAAAATAGGGGATACACTTTTGTGGAAGGACTCTGAACACATTTGAAGATGACAAATTATGTTAAAAGGAGAAAATCCATTCATTTTTCAGACCTCATTTATTTTCTACATTCTCTACAATTCCCACCTGGGTCTGCATCTTGCAGTGGTCTTCATCCTACAGTGTTTATGGTACTTGGTTTTATTTTGGGAAACATGTTTTACTTTAAATTATTCAGATGGATTAATAATGGCCCTCACGTTTTGTGCCTTTGATATCTTGGAGTCCTAAAGATGGTCTTTGTACCGTAATGAAAGTTTAAAAGTTTGGTGTTATGGGAACTAGAATATTCTACCTTTTCTCACCTAACGATTCTGGGTTGAGCAAATTACAGGGAAGTTTCAGGGTATGTCAGCTGGAGTCTGACCCCAGGCCTCTCTGGATCTATTCCTTTTTGTAAGCTTTGTTTTGCTTTGGACAGAGCAAGGCATCTGATTGTAGAGAATCCCAGACACAATGGATCTTTCCTTTCATTCAAGTTTATTTTGTGTCTTTTGAGAGTGTTTATAGTTCATGTATACTTAAGAACTTCTTGTCTGTTGATAGTTTGTAATCTTTTTGAAAATTACTTCCACATTTTATTGCTAAACCACACTGAAGGTAAATCACAGAAATCAAGGTGTTTCATCCCTGAAAACATGCATCTCCTAAGAACTAGGTTAATATACACAGCCAAGAAATTTCACATGGGTTCAATAGGATAGATACCATATGTTTGCATTCATAGGTCTAACAGGAGAGACCTGGCAGGGGACCATGGGGAGAGGAAGGGGGACAGAGAGCTGGGGAGAGTGAGGGACACAGATCAAGGGAGACGACTGAATACTGAAGACGGACCATGGACTGAAGGGGGAGGGGGAGAGGGAGGGGGTGATGGTCATGGTGGGGGCACTTGTGGGGAGAAGCACTGGGTGTTATATGGAAACCAATTTGACAATAAACTGTTAAAAATATAAAAAAATAAAAAAATAAGCTTACCTAATATATATTCAATTTTCAAACATTTTTAAACCATTCCATTTACATAAGGTCCCACATTTTCAGGCCTCTAGACCCCACATCATCGACATCTCTGTCTAAACATCATTTATCCTACAGATGATGTACCACAGACAAAATAGATTCCACATCTCAGATATTTCAGTCTCCAATTCTAGACATTATTTCCAGAGACTCCATTGCTAAGTCAAGAAAAAAATCTGTCTCTGGTCCCACAGTCTTCCAATGACTCAGCTCTCAGCCACACTCACTCACCCCAGACATTTGCTACCGAACCCACAGATGCTAATCACTGACCCCGTACATGCCCATCAGCGTCTCCAAACACCACCATCATTAATCTCCAAAGCCCCACCACCTACTTCACAAACCAAATTCTACAACCCACAGTTCCGGTGAGATTTGTGGGCAAGTCCACAGGAGGGTCAAGAAAGAAGAGAGGCACCAAAGACCCCATCTCTGCTCACAGAAAGATGGTTGTCCTTCTCAAAACTGACCAGCAGATGGCAGAAAAATCCATGTTTTGGATATATGGACACCTGCTCCAAAGATTATACAGCTTTGAGAGAGGAATTTTTTTTTTTTTTTGGTCCAGCTCATCTGCCTGGTGAACAGTGAGGATTAGACCATTGTGATACCAGAAGATTCTCCATCAATATGTTTTCTTCTCAGCCCGCTTCAGCCCACCACTGACAACACTCCAGGTTCACTGATCCATATCTGTACCTGTCTGAAGAGTCTTGTGGTTCATCTCCCCCTTGTCTTTGTTAAAACCCATTAGGAGGAAATACATACTTTGAAAATTATGTATAAAAATCTTGAATATAGTATTTCATGTTTTCTACTAGAGTCAGGATTGCCATAGAGATTGTTAATCTAAAGCGATGCATCTGTAACAGTCAGAGTGGTGCATATAACATATTTGGTTAAGGAAAGCGTTCATCTGCTTCTTAACTTAGGTTGGTGGAGGCAGCCCTCTACTTTTAGTAATAATAACATGAGCTGATATTGTTTAGCACTTCCTATGTGCTAGGCACTGTACCAATCACTTAACATAGGAGGCATAATGAATCTTTACATTTCCCCACAAAGTGATGACTATTAAACATTTAAAATTTTTTTAATGTTTTTTAATTTATTTCTGAGAGACAGAGAGAGGCAGTGTGAGCAGGGGAGGGTCAGAGAGAGAGAGAGAGAGAGAGGCAGATACAGAATCCAAAACAGGCTCCAGGCTCTGAGTTAGCTGTCAGAACAGAGCCCGATGTGGGGTTCGAACCCATGAACTGTGAGATCATGACCTGAGCCAAAGCCGGACGCTTAACCAACTAAGCCACCCAGGCACCCCTTAAACGCTTTTTACTAAGTATACAGATGCTCAGGGAATTAAAGGAATGTGTTCAAGGTCATACAGCTAGAAAAACGCTCAGGACTATGTCTTTTCATCTATTCATACTACATGCGATGAACAATACAGTGTTAGCATTGTTGGGGCTTTATGGATGCAAATGAAGTTCTTGTCCTTCTGCCCCTGCAACATATGTGTTGGAACCTTCTCATGACAGGACCTGGCAACCAGTTTGAGCCGTGTTACCCTGAGTAAGTATGATCATTAATTAGCTCTTCGGGGGCACTGTGACAATATCTAGGCTGATGTTAGCAGAATATTTTTAAACCAGGGCTGTCCCACTGGCTCCAGTTTACGTGACTCTTTAGGACAGTGGAACGTTTAAATCCCACACCCCAGCTGCTGGCAGGGATCAGTTCAAGTCTGTCTTCTTTTCCTGCAGGCAAAACATCACTCCATTCTTCAATTTGATGTGTTTCTCGGGTGGTATAGGCTGACCCTCAAGAGCTTGGAGCAACAGCTCTGCATCAGCACCCCGGGGGCTGCGGTGAGAGGTGTGGTGTGCAGTGTCACAGTCCTGTGCCTAGGAAGCACTTTCCCTCCTCCATGTCCCACTTCCTGCAACTCGCTATAGTAGTCGGGGTTCTGGGTTGGAAGTAACAGAAACCAACTCATTAAAAAGGGAGGTAAGAAAGGGTTGCTCCTCTTTCTCTTTTGGGAACTTATCCCTCACCCACATGGCTCTTTTGGTCATGAGCATCTTTCCTTGGACACAAGAGTGAAAGGCTTGGGCCAAGCCAGTCCTGTCCCAGTACCCCAGCCCGGATCATACTTATTGGTGAGCGAAGGGCACATGGCCCAGTGAGAGTTCCCCTTGGAAATTTCTATGCCTGAGAAGAGGATAATCTGGTTATTTTTGGTGGGGTTTGCTGGCAGGTGGGAGCCTGTATGAGGAAGGATGGCCGAAGAGTCAAGCAGATTGATGAGGTGGAAACATAGACAAGTGCCTATAGGCACTGAGTCTGCATCCGGCCATGCCTGAAGCCAGGGGACAGTTCTGTATTTCCTAATTAGGGGAAGCTCATAAATCCGCCCTTATGCTTAAGTTATGTTGAGCTAGTTTTCTGTAACTTACAACCTAATGTGCTGGTTCGTTTGCCTCAACTGCTACCAGGGTCTGTGGGTCCCTTCAGGCCCTGTTTCATCATTTCCTTAAAAGATGATTATTTCATTTGTAAAATCTTTATTTATTTTTAAGTTTATTTATATTGAGAGAGAGGGAGAGAAAGAGAGGGAAAGAGAGAGAACAAGACAGAGAGCGAGAGCGAGCATGCGAGTGGGGGAGTGGAAGGGAGAAAGGAAGAGAGAATCCTAAGCAGGCTCTATGCTGTCAATGAACCATGACATCATGACCTGAGCCAAAACCAAGAGTTGGATGCTTAACAGACTGAGCCACCAAGGGGCTCCTGTAAAGATCTTTAAAGGGAAGCATCTCACTAATCAGCAACAGAGCCCTAGAATGCATCACCCTTCAAACTAGCCTCATTATCTCGTGCTGGGTTTGGTATCATTTGGTGTTGCGTTATAAATGAATTCATAGGTTTAGGGATAATATCTTGTTATTATCTATTTTCTCTTGGGTGAAAAATTTAAGGACATTATTAAGTAATTTTCATAAAGGCAAATTGAAAATCCACTAAAAAATTTCAACTTTAATATGAGGCATTCCTAAAATCTATATATGGAACCAAGGGATAATTATGTTTGCACAAAAATTTGGTGCCAAGAGTACAAGTTATATTACACACGCCTAAATTAGTACAAATGGTCTGATGCTTATCATTTGTTTGCCAGCTCGCTTCCCTGACAAGCAATGATGGTAGCAACTAAATACTGTAGAGACTCCTAAATTCTCCTCGGCTTACAAAACCAAAAACTGAGCTCAGAGTATGTGAAAGAGAGACTTTGCAAACATGCTTATAAGAAGATCTGGAAATTACTAAATATACTATTTTTTCAACATATCTGTGCTAAGCATCATGAAGGCCACGGTATCTCCTTCTTCTGTCATTAACATTTTCTCCAAGGGAAGTACTCAGTTTGAGTCGCATTTTCAGGAAATGTCCTGAAAGACTGGAATGCAAGAGCCTATATGTCATTAGTCACATTTCGAGACTGTCTGCATTGTGTTAGTGGGTCCTAGATGAGATAATCCAACCAAAAAAATGAGGACAAAACTGCAATGGTCAGCATTCATTTTGTTGCATTATTTTAAAGTTAGTGGTCATACAAAATCAAGAGCACATTGTGTATACTGTATGTTGGCCAACTCGATGATAAATTGTATTAAAAATAAATTAAAAATATAAAGTTAGTGGTTATAGATTCAGTCGTACAAATTTGGTTTAACAGATTTTCAAAGGAATTGTAATTTAAATACAATGCATTATGTGACATATTTAAGTAAACTGCACTTTGAAAAGAGAAAAAGTATATTTTTAAACTACTCAGAGGTGGAGTATGTTTTTATTGCATCATATCAGGGCAAGTATATTTCTATAAATGATATTTGCTGATATTAGTCTTAAGCACTTGGTTAAGATGGTTTCTTCAGTGTTTCTCTATTATAAAATCACTACTTTCTCATTTCCATATCCTGTTTTCTGGGACATGATAAGTTCTCTCCATATTTAAAAGAAAGGAAATGAATTTCCCACCTCCTAGAAGGCACATATCTATACATACTATTTGCAATTTTTTTTTAATGTGGAGAGACACAGAGGGACAGAGCATGAGCACAGGAGGGCAAAGAGAGAGGGAGACACAGAATCCAAAGCAGGCCCCAGGCTCTGAGCTGCCAGCACAGAGTCCGACACGGGGCTTGAACCCACAGACCATGAGATCATGACCTGGCTGAAGTTGCACACTTAACCACCTGAGCCATCCAGACACCCCTGCAATTCTTCTGTAAGGAAGATTTGTCCCTTCTCATTTATTGAATATTTTGTTATTATTGGTATATAATTATGGGTATTTTATTTTTTGAGTTATAATTTAATACTATGTATTTGTTAGGAAAATGATCCCATATTTTAATTGTTCCAATAGTTACACATTTTGCATAGAAAACTGTTCCAGCCATGGCTATTGGAAGTTCCTTCATATTGATCCACATGTCCTTTTAATACACGTGGGATCATCCTGTGTTTTTACTGCCCTCACCCCGTAAACAGCCCTTCTCCAAAGAGTTATGATTTCTCCTATTGGATAATGGTGTTTAGAAACCAAGATCTGGGCACTAGGTGTGCTCACTGCTATCAAGGTGTCAATGTCTCTAGGTCTGCTCAGGTGACAGAGCCAGTAAACAAACAAATCTGATAAACAATATAAACATTTATATATGCATATACATTTATATATACATGTATGCTAATTTTTGTATATAAGTGTATCTATTTGTGCATCTGTGTATCTGAATATATATTAAAATAAACGTGAACTCACACTGCACTCATGTAGCTCTAAGCCCTCACCACAGGACACAATGTGGCCTTTCTCCCTCTTGCTTATGCAGACTCTTGGGTGAGTTCATGGGTGGCACTGAGAGGCCCTAATAGGGCATAGGAATATGCAATTATCTTTGACCTATTTGTCACCTTCTCTTGAGACAGAAGCCTGGGCATGTGGCTAAAATCAGGGTGGGCTGCCTGGGTGGCTCAGGCGGTTAAGTGTCCGACTTTGGCCTAGGTCATGATCTAGCCATTCTCGAGTTCAAGCCCCATGTCAGACTCTGCTGACAGCCTAGAGCCTGGAGCCTGTTTCAGATGATGTCTGTAATTATTTACATGTCACAGTGGAGGATTCTAAGGAGTGAGTTGTTATATGAGCTGCCCTGAGGTCCTACAGCCAAAAATTAATGCACTTTGGATTTTAACCCAAGTACCTTGAGTCCAGGTACTATCAAGTTAACCTTTATGTTTCTCATGATGGTTCAAGGAGTACTTACTATAAGCCACTAATATTATTTATCCACATTCTGTAATATTATGTTATATCAGTAAAGACAGAAGAACTGTATGAAAGTCTTTTCCTAAATACTTCATATCCTCCAGGCTCCCACCTGGCTCCGCCCTTCCTGGTGGTCTCCGTGCCCTCCGGGCTTCCGTGGCCGTGCCCGGGCAAGTCTGCTCTTGTGCACTATTAGACCGCTAGATCGTTTATTTAGAAGTTGGTGAGTCTGTTAAGAATGCAGAGCCCCCTCGTATGGTATTTCACCATTTGGTTGTAAGGAGTGAGAATTCTCCCTGCTATGGTGGTTGAGTAAAGGATTGAGCATATGGGTGCCACAGGACTGCACATTTTGTCTTTTTGAGACCTGGCTAGAGGCACGCAAGTAGAATCTAGAACACCTAAGTATGGGAAGCCCCTGCATACTCTTTTCCAAACTCTCAGTGAAGACTGCTTTATCCTAGGGCCTGACCGTTTCAACAGGAAAATGGAGCTCTATGAAGTCACATTACCAGGCTAAGCCGACCAGCCCCCCTCCATACATACCTCCCCATGAGAACAGAGGAGTCTCCATCCCGCTCTGAGAGAATGTGCAGTACGTGTGGATCAGACCGGTTCTGGTCAAATATCAACACTGCAGCCTCCCATCCCACACATATTCCTGAGTCTGTGTCTTTTTTCCTCTTTCCTCCACAGATGATCAAGTCTCCTGAGGAGAAATTTCAATTTACCTACACATCTGATGAGGAAAAATATCATGGTGAAAAAAGTACATTCATGAGTGAATATTTTCCAGCAAAAAAAAAATACCCCATCTAGAATGACCTCATATAACCCAACACTTTGTTTTTTCTGACCCCCAACATGGAACCCTCAATTTTGGCCAACAGACCAAAAACACAGTCATTGTCTCTCCTTAGTAATTTAGGGCATTGTGTTCCCAGGACTGCCCATCCAGGGCTGATTTGCCTCCTTGCCCTGGGTATCCGGAAGCCTTAGGGCTGTATTCACTCAAACTGCTGAGGGAACACAGAGTGCGGACACTCCAAGTTTGACCTCTTTCTTCATGAGCAGCTTTGAGTAACAATAAATTAAAATTGAATAGATGTAGCATGCAACATGGGAACGCACACCTAGGAGAAGAAAGAAGGGGTCTTGGTGTCTACAAGGCAGAAGCTAATTCTACCACGAGTGACCCGCCAACTGCTCTTTCAGCCCGCGAGCTGCTTCCTCTCTCCTGCTGTGTACGGCCCCCTCTCCCTCTTCATTTTTTGTTCTCCTTCTATCTTCATTGATCTTCCTTATTCCTTGTTTTCTTTCTGTTTTTGCCCATCTTCATATTTGGGGTGCCTCTTTATTTTCCTTTTCCCCTCTCATCACTACTTGAAATAAGCTTTTCTCTTCACTCACAACATTTGACCCCCTGATGGACAAAGACAAACCCAGATTTGTTAATAGATAGGCTGGCTTGGTCTGTTGAAACAAGGTGAAAATCGATGGCTACCATATGATACGCTAACTCGAGGGTGACTTTCAAACAAAGAGGTGAAAGAAAAATTGCCCCAGTTCAGAGAGTACAAGGCGGTGCTCCTGGTCATCATATTGTTTCTAGGACTACCATGACAAAGTACTGCAGACTGGGTGGTTTAAGCAACGGAAATTTATTTTCTCACAACTATGGAGGCTAGAAGTTCAAGATCAAGCTGTGAGTAGTGTGGGTTTCTTCTGAGGCTTGTCACCCTGGCTTGTACATGGCTGTTTTTTCCTGTATCTTCACATGGTCCTTCCTCTGTGTGTGTCCTAATCTCTCTCTTTTTTTTTAAATTTTATTTATTTATTTATTT
>NC_043715.1:9830491-9880460 GCF_006229205.1 Suricata suricatta
ACCCATGGAATCACAAGAAGTAATAAAATGATGGCTACCAATTTAATCAAATTTATAAGAGAAATTTACACACTGCACCTTGCACATTTCAATCACAGTCTAAAGAATTCTTATGAATTAATCACTAGGTAACAATGTCTTAATCAAGATACCGAAAAACAGCATAAATACTGCAAAACTCTCATACCTGTTTGGAGCTAATCATTCCCTTAGGTCAGACAAACATTGACCTATCTTCTATACTTATAATTTTGGATATTCTAGAATTTAACATAAATAGATTAGTTCAGTGAAATCTCTTTGATAAACGGTTTGATAAATTGTCTCAGGACATCATGCTTATAAAATTCATCCATTCCGTTTCTTGGTGGTTACTATTACATTGTATGAATAAACCAAAATTGTCTTATTCATTCCATTCCTGATGGCAAATGTTTATTTCTCAGGATTTTTGCCATCATGAATAAAGCTGTTATGTACATTCATTACAAGTCTCCTTATTTTTAAAGAAGTTACGTTTTCATTATTTGTATAAATACTAAGTTTGTAATCTGTTGATTACATGATACTTGAATCATTAACTTCATAAGAAATTGTTGAAGGTTTTCCAAGTTGGTTGCAATATTTTATACTCCCAAGAGCAAACTGGAAGATTTCCAGTTACTTCAAATCCCTGTCAGCATGTGGTATTGTCAAGTCTTTTAAATTTTGTCTATTGGAGTGAATATGAAGTGGTATCTTACAGAGGTTTTAATTGCGTTTTTCCAATAATAAGTATTTTTAAGGACTATTGGCCATTCATGTATCATGTTGTTTTAAAAAATTTTTAATGTTTATTAGTTTTTGAGAGAAAGAGAAAGAGAGAGAGAGAGAGGGAGAGAGAGAGTGAGCAAGTGCACGCTCACAAGTGGGAGAGGGTCAGAAAGAGGAAGACAGAATCAGAAGCAGGCTCTGTGCAGGGGGCACAGAGCCTGATGCGGGGCTCAAACCCACCAATTGGGAGATGATGACCTGAGCCAAAATCAAGAGTTGGCCACTTAACTGACTGAGCCACCCGGGCTCAGTATACCCCACGTATCATGTTTTATGAAGTGTCTATTCAGATATTTTGCTCATTTGCCTTGTTATTTTTCCTCTTGAGTATCGAGAGATTTTTGTGTTATTTTAATATATTCTGGATATAGCATGTTTGTCAGATATATGTGTTTTGCATTTAACTCCCCTCTCTGGGGCTCATTCTCTTATTTTGGGAATTGCAGCTTTTGAAGAATGAAAGTTTTAAATTTTAATGAAGGACAATTTATCAGTTTGTTTTTATAGTTTTTGCTTTTGGTGCCCGATGTAAGAAACTATGCCTATGCAATTGATAAATTTCATTTCATTTAAACTCTCAGCAGATAACGCTTCCTAGGAAATATATGTTACCTACATATACACCAATATTTATAAATATTTTTGTAACTGTGTGTGTGCACGTGCATGTTTATGGCCACAGAAAACCGTCCTGTACCCATCTGGTTCCATAAGTTTGTGCCAGGTCCACGATTTGTTCCACAGTCTTTTTTTGTTCTAGAATTCTCTTCTGATTCCAAGGTCAGTGGTTGAACTCCAGGGAGAGTGAGATCACAGACGACTGGCACGTGAACTTTGCAGCCTCTTCTGTGTCTGTGAACCACAACTACTTGGATTCCTGATATAAGGACTCTTAGGTTCCACTTAGATTCCTGATCTTCTGCCAGGAGCTCTATGTTTTTCAGAGAGTTTTAAATGGGAAGACCTGCTCATTGGAAGGTTGAAATTGGGAGTCGGGATAAATTAAGTTGGGATTTTAGATGTAGAAGTACCAGGTGGTGCCTTTATTCCTGGCACTGCATTCAAGTTCAGCCAGATTTCTGAGTCTGCACCACCTCCTCTATCGGGCTTCCTTTCCCAGAATGGACCCAGGTGTGTTTGGGATCCTTTGGGGTCTTAAAGGGGTAGAAATTCTATGCATTTGAGTTCGAGTGAGTGGATTTATGTTAAAACTACACAAACCTGGTGCTCTATTGGTAAGTTTACTATACAGGAGTATATGCTGACAATTCTGAAACTACTTTATGTATATACTAGGTTTGAACAAATAATAAAATGAGAGTCAAGTTTCTTATTGTCAGAGAAAAAAGGTACAAATAATCAGCAGGTGAGAGCTATAATAAGCCCTGCGTTACTCTGTAGTTGGCATTAGGATGAAACTCAGGTTTATTTTAATATATATTGAAAGACAGAGGGTGACAGTTATAACCATGTGGAGATACATAAATTCGTGTACATACATGTATTTCCTAGTTCTGTCTACAGAGAAGGTCTGGAAGCAGTGACACCCCAGTAGCAATGAAGAACCCAGTGTCCAGACACGGTTCTCTAAATTCCATTGTTCAACTAAAAAACAATGAGGTCTCGCTGGCAGAGTATAAAAGGGAAAAATGGTGCCTTTCCAGTGGAGAAACTTGGCAGACGCCACTTACCCAAGTGGTCACTGTTAACACTAATACTGATGTAAAATGAATGCGACGGGCCTGTGATGCAGGGCAATGAGAGAAGGACTTCCTCCTTGCGCCGTTCTTCTTGAAAATCGACAGCCCCCATCTGGTCATGAAAATACATCAGACAAATCCAAATTGAGGGAGTCTCCAGAACGCCAGTACACCGTGAAATTGCCAGGTCATTGAAAATGAAGTTAAAATAAGAAGTTGTCATAGACCAGGGGTGCCTGGGTGGCACAGTCGGTTAAGGGTCTGACTCTTGATTTCAGCTCAGGACATGATCTTATGGGTTCGTGAGTTTGAGCCCCCATCTGTCGGTGCAGAGCCTGCTTGGGATTTTGTCTCCATCTCTCTCAAAAACAAATAAATAAGCTTTAACTAAAAAAAAAAAAGCTGTCACAAACCGGACTAATTTCTGCAGTATCCTAGATTAGATTCTGGCCCCCAAAAGGGGGAAAAGTGGTAGCTATCTGAGAAAAGTGTCATTTAGTTAATAGTTTTGTACTCATGTTAGTTTTTTACCTTTAATAAATGTACCAGTGTGGAATAGATGTTACCATCAGAGCAAACTAGGTAAACGGTATGTGTGAATTCTGTGTACTGTCTTGGTACCTTCCTCTGTAAATCCAAAATGATCCCAAAATTTAAAATAATTAACAAAATAAAATTACATAATTAAATAAGACAGAGGAGACTTTCCTTTTGGAAGGACTCTGGAATTTTTTTTTCTTTTTTCAAAAAATGTTTTTTTATTATGTATTTTGGGGAGACAGAGAGAGAGAGAGAGAGAGAGAGAGAGACAGAGGGAAAGTGAGCCTGAGTGGGGCAAGGCAGAGAAGGAGACACAGAGTCCTAAGCAGCCTCCAGGCTCTGAGCTTTCAGCACAGAGCCCCATGCAGGGCTGGAACCCACAAACAGTAAGATCATGATCTGAGCTGAGGTCAGACGCTTAACCAACTGGGGCACCTTGGGAAAGTTTGAAGTTCATAAATTATGTTTAAAGGGAAACTTCAATCAATTCCCCAAAAGATTCATTGTTCAGGCCTAATTTTTATCAGAAAGCTATAAATCCTCTCCAATTCCAACTATGTCTGCATCTTATATTTTTATAGTGCTTATGGTACTTTGTTTTATTTGAAGAAAGATATTTTAATTTAAAGTAGTGGAATTTATCAACATTTTCTTTCATATATTTTGGAACTTTCGTGATTTGAAGTCCTAAAAATATTCCCCTTTGTGTTATTTTAAAAGCTTAAAAGTCTTCTATTTTATTTTCAGAACTTTAATACGACAAGGAATGATTTTTATATTTGCAAGTGAGTCATAATTCTGTGAAAACAAGGAATATCTTTTTTCCTGTGGTTTTTGGTCCTGCAAATCATCTGGGGAAGGTTCAGGGTGTGTCAGGCAGAGTCTGACCTCAGTCAGATTGGATTTGGATCTGTCCCTTTGTCTGGGCCCCGGGCTCTTGCTTTGAGAGGGTGGGGGAAATGTCAGGAACTGTGGAATAAGAAAGATTAGAGCCTGGCATGAGGCTGCTGGATGACTAAGAAATACAAGATAATTGATGAACTGAGAAGATAAATGGAATTTGTCACCAGGGTGAGGTGTATCAACTTGGGATTTATTTTTGTAAATTTTATTGATGCATACTCTACTTACAGAAAGAAAACAAAACTGAAGTGTACAATTCAATGGAGATGTGCAAAACTGACTCAGCTCTGTTAACAGCAGCCAGGCCAGGAAACAGAACATTCAAACTCTATGATGTGATTTCGGGCCTAGCGAAGAGAGAGGGCTGGCGGTGAGGTTTGGTATTGGTGGCTCCTCGGGATGGGGGTCCACTCACAGCGCCCACTCGCGGAGGGGGCACACATGGAGTGCAAGGAATGGTTTCCTTCCCAGATTTTGTATCTACAGCCTCGTTGTTTCCACACACACTCTCCGACGTCAGGCTCAGGGCAGGGACGCCAGCAGAAGACGCAGGGCTGAACCTGGGGGTGGAGGGAGATACGGGACTGCCCACCTCCTGTTCACACACCCCATCCTGGACAGGCAAGGGCAACAGGGGTCTGTGGACAAGGAGAGGCTCAAGGGAGCACCGAGGGGGGCAGGACAGGAAGGAAACAGTGGGAAGAAGCCAGGAAATGGAAGGAGGTGAAAGAGCAGGGGTCATCCAGAGAGGGAGAGAGCAGGGAGGAGGGTCTGGGAACAAGGACAGGGGGCAAGAGCAGGGCCTGGGCTGCAGAGAAAAATCACCGCAGTGGCTACTCACTCGACATTTGCATCCTGTTCTGTATGCTCCCTCAAAACCTAGCCTCTGCTCTCTGGAGAGCCGGTACCAGAAATAGACCAGGTGGCATCTTGTGAAGCGCAATGTGCCCCCCCTCATATAGCCTGCAGTGATGGGGGGGGGGAAGGCCTGAGTCAGCACAGCATGTATGGATGTCCCCTGGGTGTCAGACGGGCGGCTCTAGAACCCCTGAGGCTGGTACAGAGTCAGCCTTGAATGGGGGTCTAGCATTGCCCCACGAAGTCTGTCAGATCGCGACAAAGTGGCCCTTGGTCCTTGGTGGCGCTAGTTGCAGAAGTCGGGTGGTCCTTTTACGGGGAAGTGGCAAGGCGAGGGGCGGTCTGTGGACAGGGATGCTCACCTGCAATAAGTAGTTGTGACTGTTGAGCGGTCCTCAGCTTATAAGCACACTCCTTTGAAGGGATGGGGGAGTAGATCTCTTGGATTCTTGGGTTGCCCCTGGGAGCCTTGAGCACCTGCAATGGGAGGGGAAGAGTGGCTACGACTGTAAGTTTACAAAGAATTTGCTAGGCTCCAGAAACCATCCAAATCTCTCAGCAAGAGCAGATAGTCTTGCTTATTTTGAGGAAAAGAGGTAAGAAGGAAGGAGGTACTGAGTTTACCTTAATGACATTGACTCTGAAACCTTGTTTTGTCACAGTTTTGTTTCCTGGTCCTTGTATATCAGCTAATATGACTGAGAGGAAAAAGAAATGGGTTAGGGCACACAGGTTCATTGATTTAGGGTCCCCCATCCAAAGGCTCCTGAAGACATCGATCAGATCACCAGAGCTCCCCCACCTCTGCATTCCTACGCCCTAGGGTCAGACCTTCTTGGTGGAGACTTTTCTGGTGTCTCCTTAGACTCACCGATGTCTGATGTGCAGTAATGTGCCTGCGGGTGCTGAATTTTACAATCACAAGCATTGCAAGGTGTTGGCAGGGCCAGCAACAAAGGGAAGACTAGCAGGACTGGAGGATCCATAGTGGACCCTAGGGGACACAGGGCATGGATTACAGCATGAACTTCTAGCCCAGCCCCTCCATCCACCTCTAGACAGAAACTGGGATGACTTTAGAGGACTGTCTATCTCCCTTCATGTTTCAGGACCCGAGAGAGATGGGACCCAGCTCCCGGATGCATGAAGTCTACGTCCTCCATCTCAAATGCCTCACCTCTGTCCGCCGGAGCCAAGGTGGACCACAGCTTCTGCAGAACACCCAGCACCAGGAAGGATAAATAGCCCTCTGTGTTTCCTTTCCACCCTAGGGCATATCCACGGGGAGGTACAATGACTGGGGGGACTAGTCAGCTGGAATCCTTTCCCTTTCATCATTCAGGCATATCAACCAGGCAGGTACAGTGTGATTATTGCATGCACTTGTCACTTGGACTCTCCGTATGCTTATTCAAAGAGCCACAAAAATTGACCCATTCCTGGTCATTATTTTGGGCTGAGCTGTGTCCCTCTAAAATTCACATGAAAGTGCTTGGCTTGGCTTCTGGCCCAGAGCGGCTACTAAGTTCAACCTGGAGATTCCTTATAAAGGGACCCAGCAAAGCAGACTTCAAAAACAAACAAACAAACAAAAAAGTCCTTATGAACAATCTTTATTCTTGCTGAGCTTATGTAAATAATTAGGCCAGGGTTATTAAGAATGGACTCGTTCCACCAATGCATTAGTCTCGATTTGGCGATTTCTGTTAATGGAGGTTTTTTAGAGAGAAAAACTGTTTCAGCAATGCACTGTGTAAATGTAATTCTAGTTCTGAATGTCTTTAAATTATTTGTTGTTGGATCTCAGGCTTGTCAGTCTGTGAGGATATATTTAAAATGGGGGTCATGCCTTTCCAAAAGACTTAAAGGTGAAATTCACAGATATGCAACTAAACAAAATGTTCAGCCCCTATTCAGGTTTCAGGTATCTCCCTGGAGTTAAGTGGACTGACTGAAAAACCCTCAACTTGGTGAGGTGACCCAGATCCAATCAGCTTGAACTGATCCTCAAAAAGACTTTGACTCCTGAGATAAGATCTCCAGCCCTGCTCCAGCCACACCCCGGAAGCTGGCTGGTCTAGCACGGCAGAAGCCTGAGGAATCATCGGTCCAGTAAAATAAACTGTCCAGTCTTTTTGCCATCGGACTGGCAAATGTTGCTTCAGAACGCTGGGGAAACAGCAGACGTTCCTGATTTTGCTAACCTTCCTCTTACGGGTAGAATGTTCTGTTGTTATTAATTGCCTCTAATCTGGGCATGAGATTTCAACAAGGCAAAAGGTAAGGAGGGCCTACGCCTCTACCGCCAGACTCTAATGGGGGTCTTCCAGTGGCCACGAGACGGCCCACCGATTTGGCTTAGGTTAGTAATGTAGGAAGAACCATGGAGGCGTATTGCACCTATACGCCCAGGATCCTGAACAAATTGGCTGTCATTCCTGCTTTTGTAAACCAGACAGCGCCAGATATTAGAAAGTCTAAAAGGGACCCTTACCAAATTAACCATGGAGACTGGCAGAAATTGGCTAAACTCTCCTCCCCTTTGCCCTTTAGAGGGTAAGAATTCCCCTTACACTAAAGAGGACTATGCTAGGTTTTAGGGGAACAATGTCACTTCTATGCCAATAGCTCAAGAATTGTACAGGATAGTCTAGCTGTGGTTCGAGACCACCACAAGAGAGAAGAACAAGGAGCCAAAACCAAAATTGGTATACTTTAAACATTTGGTTCTTGTATCATAAATAAGATCATAGCATTTGTCAAAGAGCAGGTAGATGCTATTCTGTTAATGGTCTTAAGAGCATGTAGCCTTAAACCAGAACAATGGTAACATAGCTGACCCAGGATTGGGTCAGTTACAACACAGAGGGGGGAATGTAAGGATGCAGGTCTGATTCAGGTTTCCCTTCTGACCTTGAAGGCCAGCTAACACCATTAACATTTCTGAGGGCAGGTCTAAAGATGGAGGTTAAGGCTAGTCATGCCCTACCTGAGGGTCCTGGGTCCACTCTGTAATTGGTTAAAGTTACTGTCAATGATGTGATGCTATATTGATTGGACCCCTGCACCTGTGTCACAATTTCCTGTAACTCCCCCTTCCCAAACTCATAAAAGCCCCCCCCCCCCCATGCTCCGGGCTCTCTCCACGTGGATCCAGTGTGTTGTTGAAGTCTGTGAGCCCGAGTTTACGCTGGCCGGGCCTAAATTCGTAATAAAACCCTTTGCTTTTGCATGTGTGCTTCGGCCTCCCTGGCGGTCTCTGGTTTTGGGGGGCGATATTAAAATCTGGGTACAACACATGCATCCCCATGATCATAAAGTCAAAACAAATGATAAATTCAAAATAAAATCACAAATGCATTAAAATTTAAATAAACTATATTAATATGATGGATGAAATTATTTACCTAAAACAAACCTGGCAATCTTTAAAATTTTTTTACATTTATTTATTTTTGAAGACAGAGCTTAAGTAGGGGAGGGGCAGAGAGAGAGGGAGACACAGAATCCGAAGCAGGTTCCAGGCTCTGAGCTGTCAACACAGAGCCCAATGCGGGGCTCAAACTCACAAACTGTGAGATTATGACCTGAGCCAAAGTTGACACTTAACTGACTGAGCCACCCAGGTGCCCCTAAACTGGCAATCTTTAATTTACTAATATTTGCATATCCCATGTCTCACCTGAGACTTTTTGACTATTTTGATTTAGAGCATTGTGGAACAGCAATTATTTCATTATTATTGTTATTAAACTTTCAATTTATCAGTTGTTTTATTTTTAACCACTAATCCATCATTTTCATTAAATCAATGTTCTGATGTGTCACAAAATATATCTTTGTAATAAAAATAATTTTAACAGAAAAAAAATTCACATGTTGAAGTCATAACCCCCAGTCCCTCTGAATGTGACTGTATTTACAGATAGGTCTTTTTTAATGTTTTTATTTATTTTTGAGAGAGCGAGCGAGCGAGTGAGCATGAGCGGGGAAGGGTCAGAGAGAGAGGGAGACGCAGAATCGGAGGCAGCTAGCTCTGAAAGCTAGCTCAGAGCCTGATGCGGGGCTTGGACCTACAAACTGTGAGATCATGACCTGAGCTGAAGTCAGACGCTTAACCGACTGAGCCACCCAGGCGCCCCACAGATAGGTCTTTAAAGAGGGAGTTAAAATAAAATGGGAGGGACTCCATTTTAGTTGGACCCTAATCTGATATGACAGGTACTTTTACGAGAGGAGGTTAGGACACAGACACAAGGAGAAGGAAGATCATGTGAAGATAAAAGCAGAAGGCAGCAATCCATAAATAAGGAGATACTCTAAGAATAAGACAACCTTGCTGAACCCCGATCTTGGACATCTAGGCTCCAGAACTGTGAGGAAATAAGTTTCTGTTCTCCAAGCCGCTCAGTCTATGGAGCTTTCTTATGGCAGCCCTAGAAAACCACCAGACTCCTTTGTTTTAATTTTAAGAAATAAATTTAGGGCCTGTATACAATTTAGATTTGTATTAGGATTTTAAGAAAACAAAATCACCTGAAATACCAAATCTACCTTTCCCACAGCTCTCTGCTACTCACCCCCCATCCCTTACCATGACTCAATTTACTATGTTGTGCTTTATCCTCTATTGCTCTTTTAATAGAAATACCTATAGGCACAGACACAGGAGTGCCTGGTGGGCTCAGTCAGTAGAGCATGTGAGTCTTGATCTCTGGGGTGTGAGTTCAAGCCCCATGTTGGATGTGGAGCCTACTTAAAATAAAAAACTTAAAAAGCACAGACATAAGCACATCCATTGTGGCACACTAAATATAGGTTTGGTCATCCTGCCATTTTTATTTTAGGGCACGCCCTGTGAAGACGTCATGGTACCATATACTCCTCATTCTTGATACAGTTGTATCTGTGTTGATGGGCCCTGGATTATCCAACCATTTCCTAATTATTGGTTCTTTCAACAGTTTTCTGTTGAAATATATCTTTTGGGGCTCAGTGGGTTAAGCGTCTGACTCTTGATTTCAGCTTAGGTCATGATCCCAGGGTCATGGGATCGAGCCCTGCGTTGGGCTCCATGCTGAGCATGGAGCCTGCTTGAGATTTTCTCCCTCTGCCCCTCTCCCCCAGTTGCACTCTCTCTAACATAAAGATTTAAAAAAACTTAAAAACTAAATATATCTTTTCTTGTATTTAACGATGTGTCTTTATTTTTATTTTTGTAATTTTTATTGTAACCACTCAGTGCTCACCACAAGTGCTCTATTTATTCCCCATCTCCTGTTTCATCTCTCCCTCCCAACCCCTGGTAACCATCAGTTTATTCCCTATAGTTCATAGTCTGGTTCTTGGTTTGTTTGTCTCTTTTTTTCTCTTTGCTCACTTGTTTTGTTTCTTAGATTCCATATATGAGTAAAATCATATGGTGTTTGTCTTTCTCTGACTTATTTCACTTAGCATTATACTCTCTAGCTCCATCCATGTTGTTGCAAATGGCAAGATTTCATTCTTTTTTTTTTTTATGGCTGAATAATATTACATTGTATGTACACACTACATCTTCTTTATCCGTTAATCTATCAGTGGACACTTGGCTGCTTACATATATTAGCTATTGTAAACATGCTGCTATAAACAAAGAGGGCATGCATCCCTTTGAATTAGTGTTTTTGTATTTGAGTACCCAGTAGTGTGACTGCTGGTTTCTATGGTAGTTCTATTTTTAACGTTTTGAGGAACTTTCATATTATCTTCCACAGCGGCTGCACCAGTTTGCATTACCACCAACAGTGCAAGAGTGTTCCTTTCTCCACATCCTCACCAACAATGGTTTCTTGTGAGTTTAGCATTCTGACAAGTGTGAGGTGACACCTCATTGTAGTTTTGATTTACATTTCCCTGATGATAAGTGATGATGAGCACCTTTTCGTGTATCTCTTGGCCATCTGTAGGTCTTCTTTGGAGAATGTTCATGTCTTCTGCCCATTTTTAATTGGATTGTTGGGTGTTGAGTTTTAGAAGTTCTTTGGATATGTCATTTGCAAATACCTTCTTCCATTCCAAAGGTTGCCTTTTAGTTTTGTTGTGTCCTTTGCTGTACAAAAGCTTTTTATTTTGATGTAGTCCCAATAGTTTATTTTTGCTTTTGTTTCCCTTGCCTCACGAGGCGTATCTAAAAAGAAGTTCCTGTGACCAATGCCAGAGAAATTACTGCTGTGTTCTCTTCTAAGATTTTTATCGTATCTGGTATAACATTTGGGTTTTTCATCTGTTTTTAATTGATTTTTGTTTATGGTGTAAGAAAGTAGTCTAGTTTCATTCTTTTTCATGTTGCTGTCCAGTTTTCCCAGCATTATTTGTTGAAAGACTATCTTTTCCCCCATTGGATATTCTTTCTTGCTTTGTTGAAGGTTAATTGACCATATAATTGTGGGTTTATTTCTGGATTTTTCTATTTTGTTCTGTTGATTTATGTGCCTATTTTTGTGCCAGTACCATCTGTTTTGAATACTACAGGTCTGTAGTATAATCTGAAGTCTAGAATTATGATGTCTCCAGCTTTGCTTTTCTTTTTCAAGACAGCTTTGGCTATTTGGGGTCATTTGTTACTCCATACAAAATTTAGGATTGTTTGTTCCAGTTTTGTGAAAAATGCTTTTGATAGGGATTTGCATTAAATGTGTCAATTGCTTTGGGTAGTACAGACATAAATATATGTCTCTACCAGTGACTTCTGGAAATAGGATTGGGGTAAGAGCCATCTGCATTATTTTTCTGTGACTTGTCCATATCTTGCCTATTTTTTTCTACAGGGTTATTGACTGTTTCTCTATTTTTATAAACTATATATTAAACATATTAACTCTTCATGGGATAATTGTAATTATTTTGCTCATTAAATTTTTCTCCTCTTGAGTTAAAAATATATATAATTAGTTTAACAATATTTTGATTAACTGCGCCTGGATTTTGAATCATAATTAGCAAAGGCTTCCACTACTAACAGGAATTAGAAGATATTAACATGATTCCTTCCATCATTTCATGTTTTATATTTAGATCTCTAACCAATTTGGGATTTCATTTAGTAGCAGTATGATTCATAAGTGCAATTCTATTTTTGTCCATATGGATATCCAATTAACCCAATACCTCTGTTACAAAGATCTCTTTTTCCATACTTAAGATATCACCTTTATCATATATTAAATTTGCAGATGTATTTGAGACTATATAATTTCTATTCAATTTGTCTATCTGTTCATTCTTTCATCAGCATTACATTAGAGAGATTTAAAAAACATAATTGAATGCGTTCTAGATATTTTAATATTTTTCTAGAGAAGAAATTTTTCATTTTCAGTTTTTGCTTTTTTCCAACTGCTAGAGCTTGCTGCCAGCTTTGGTCTCATGGCGCCTTTCCATCTTCCACGCCAACGATGGCTAGCCAAGTCTTTCTCACATCACAACATATGACACTGACTCTTCTGTCTTCTTTTCCCACATTTAAAGGATCTTTGTGGTTACACTGACTCCACTCTGATAAGCAGGATAATCTATTTTTAAGTGAGCTGATTAGCAAACTTGATTCCATTTGTAACATTAACTCTCCTTTATCATTTAATGTAACATTTATGGGTTCCAAAAATCAGGATTTGGTTATCTTTGGAGGGGCAATATTTTGACTTCTCTCTCTCTCTCTCTCTCTCTCTCTCTCTCTCTCTCTCTCACACACACACACACACACACACACACACACACACACACACAATTTTCTTTTCCAATCCAGAGATATACCATCAGAGTTCCACCAGACACACCATCCATTTTATGTTTTGTGAGGTTCTTCATTGGAATTATCTCCAGGCAAACATAACCACATTGCTGTATTTCAAGTTAATGGTTTTCTTTTTTAATTTTATTGCATAAAATATTAGGTATTTTCTCTTAGTCTGGCATTTTTTTCCTTACGGTGTCTTCTGAATAATGCAAGTATTTTCTTTTAATTAAGTAAAAGTTGTTCTCTAAACCCATGTTTTTGTTGTTGTTGTTCTAATATAGGAATTCTCTGCCTATCCCAAGGTTGTAAAAATGCTTTGTTTTCCTCTGGAAGTTGTAGGCATAAACTTTTGCACTTACGTCTAAGATACATTTCAAGTCAATGTTTGTGTGTGGTCTGGAGACAGAATAAAAGTTAATTATTTTCCATATAACATCAATTGTTCTGGCATAATTTCTTGAAAAGACCATTTTTCTCTACTCTATTACCCTAGGCTCTTTGTTGAAAATCAGCTCACCCTACATGTGTGTTTATTTTTGAATATTTTCTTCTACTACCTATACAAGTATTCTCATGCTGACACCACATTTTCTTACTGTAGCTTTATGATATACCTGAAACTTCGTAGTGTTATTCTTTTAGATGTATTCTTTTTTGTTTTAACAAAAGCCATCTTGGCTATTTTCATTGAATGTAGAGCTCACTGCATATACAAGTTAGATACTGCTTGTCAAAAATGTCTACTAGGCTTTTGACTAGAATTGATTTGAATCTAGAGATGATTTTTAGGAAAACTGATACCAATATCGAGATTTTCAAACCATGAGATTTTATCTCTATTTATTATACCATTTTAAATTTTTCTCTGCAATGTTTTGTATTTAAGTGTTGTGAGTCTGGCACATATTTTGTTAAGTTTGTTCTTAACTATTTCTTATTTTTATGCTATTGAATAGGTATTAATTTTTAATTTCAATTTGTGATTGTTCCTGTCATATACAAATGAGTGAATTTTCTACACTGTTCTTGTCCCTGTGGCTTAGTTAAATTCACATATTGATTACAGTAGCTTTTCTTTGCATTTCTTAAGAAATTTTTCATATAAGCTTATGCCATCCATGAATACAGACTGTTATTCTTTTCCAATCACTATGATTTTTATTCCTTTGTGTTAGCTTATATACTGACTAGAACTTTTGTTACAATAAAGAATAGTAGGAATGAGTAACAGCGGGGGTAAGAGCAAAAATCTTTACCCTGTTGCCAATCTTAAGGAGAAATCATTCAGTCTTTCACTGTTAAGTATGATGATGGTTGTAAAGTGTTATTATACATTACTTAATAGTTTAACAAACGTTCTCTCCAATTGCTGCTTCTGAGAGATATTTTCAAAAGAACCTGTTGAGGGGGTGCCTGGGTGGCTCAGCTGGTTGAGCATCTGACCCTTGGTTTTGGCTCAGGTCATGATCTCACAGTTCATGAATTCAGGCCCCGCATCAGGCTCTGGGCTGGGGGCTGGGAGCCTTCTTGGTATTCTCTGTCTCCCTCTCTCAGCCCCTCCTCTGCTTCCACTCTGTCTCTGTCTTTGTCTCAAAAAAATTGAACTTTGATAGATTTTTTTCTGCATCTACATATGTAATTAGATAGATTCTCTTTAATCACTTATTTGGTTAATGTAGTAAACTACATTATTTGGTTTTTGGAAAGATAAATCAACTTTCAGACACACTGCTGGATTTGGTTTGATAATATTTTCTTGTGGAATTTTTGCGTATGTTTCTGAAGAATATCGATGTTAGAGGGTGTGTGTGTATGTGTGCGCATGTGTGTATTTTCTTGTGTTCAGTGTCATAATAATTTTTCACTGATAGTATAACTTAAGAAAAGACATTTCTCTTCTTCATTCTTAAAGAGTTTGTGAGTGAATGTATTATTTCTGCCTTAAAAGTTTGTTAGATTCAGCAGTGAAGCAAAGTTTATTTGGATGGTAAGAAAAATTCAGTAAACAAAGTCGATTTCCTTACCTGATGCAGTGGTAATTAAATTTCTATTTATTCCTGTCTGTATTTTGGAAACTTTTTATCTTTTAGGGAATTTGTCCAATTCACCTAAACTTTCAAATTTGTTAGCATAAAGTTCTTTGAAATATTCCCTAATTTTATTTTTTTGTATGAAAGATCTGTAGTGATGTTCCTTTATCATTCCAGGTAATGGTAATCTGCACATTTTCCCATTTTTTCTTGATTAATACATCTACTGAATTGTCAATGTGATTGCCCTTTTCAAAAGACAACCTTTTTTGGTTTAATCAATATTCTCCATTTTTCTATTGATTTCCATTCATTTTCTGAAAGAAGGGAAGAAGAAACCCTATTTCTGATTTTCCCAACTTATCCTATGTTGGGGGCCGCCGAGTTTTGGCTGCCTCAGGCAAGGACATATCGCTCTCCAGGGAGCAACCAGAAAAACAAGATTTACATCTGGAGGCTGGAGAGTGCATTTCCTGGTCCAGATTTTGGAGACAGTCCTACTGAGCCAGACGAAAAAAGCCAAAATGAGCAAAAGATCAAACCGCTTTCTGGATTATGCACCCCCAGCATTGCAGATGCAAGTCTGGGCGCTTCTTTTTGATGCTGTGTCCGGAGTTTCAGTTTCGGTTTCTCCTTTCTCTAATATTCATTTGACTCTGTTACCTGGCAACCAACCTGGGTCAGTTCCCTGCCCCAAACCCTATGTAAGAGTATTATTTTCTTAATAAAGGGGGCTTGATCAGAAATCACTTGTCTTGCCTCACTCTCTCAGGAACGAACCCGCAAAGATTCACCGCCCCGCGGGCCGGAGCGGCTAGACAGGACAATTGGCACCTCAATGTGCGGCTGAGTGAGGGAGCAGGACAATCCTAGAAATAGTGCTCCTTCTTTCCTGGTCAGTGCGTGTATGCGGCCTGGAATATGGGCACGGGGAGAAGGGCTTTCACAGTAAAAGGGAGAGGAGCAGCATCAAAAGGCATTCACTGAGCACTCACTATGCTACCTGACAATGGTTAACATTCATAAGGGCAGGCTCTCTCTCTGCTGCTTCAGTGTAGCATCATTCAGTTCTCATGACGGTAATGCGAGATTGTCCAGTGTTTTAAGCATTACTGTTGACTCACCTAATCAGCCTTGGTCTTTGATCACCTCATAGGCATAGCAAGTATTATCTAACCAAAGTGTATCATTGCTTTTTTCCATTTGCCATGTCTCTGGGATCAAAAACGGACAGGGGCGTTGGCTAGGCAATGCACACCAGCTTGTCACCGCACTCTCATGTTTCACCCACTAGTTTGAGTGTCAAAAACTAGTCTTAGTTTTACCCTGAAATTGCTTTAGATGAGGAACTCTGTTTGATTCTGGTGTTTTCTAAAAAATTTAGAATAAGTGCTAAATGGATTTTTTGTTTTGTTTTTGTTTTAGCTTTTACAGGGGAGAAGTCTGTTTCATAGCTATTAGAGAGCAAAATTAAATCTCTGTTAACAGTCAGTAAAGCTGGTTTTGAATAGCTTAGCTCACTTTGAGTTGGGAAACTCAGAATTTAACCACTTTTCAATATTTCACCTCAAGAGGAGCAACTGGTCTTGAGTCAAGAAAAAAACCTCATGAATACATAGAAAGGTAGAAAGTTTCGTCATGTTTAAAATGAGTGACGGGGCGCCTGGGGGGCTCAGTCAGTTAAGCGTCCGGCTTCGGCTCAGGTCATGATCTCACGGTTCGTGGGTTCGAGCCCCGCGTCGGGCTCTGTTCTGACAGCTAACATTAGCCAATTTTGTATCTGTTAACAAATTCATTTCACCATCATTTGAATGACTCTTTAAATTTGTTCCTTGAATTCGGTTTTGATTCAGGTCTATCATCTGATTGATAGCTTCGTTTATTAACAAACTGAATTAAAACATTGGCATATCCTTATCATATGTTTATATAAGTTATGTTTTTATTTTTTTGAAATTATCCCTCAACAAGAGGCATTACTCTATTGGTAAAGTCCAACAGGAAATACTGATAATATTAGACCTGATTTAGTAATAGACAACTCACAGCCCCATTGTTAGAGCAATCTGAAAGCCTAATTTGCTCTTGGCTTAAAAATTGGATCAAAAATCTGAAGTTCCCAGTGGGCTCCACCCCAGAGATAAATAAGGACCTAGACAAAAATGGCCCACTCTCACATCAAGATCAAATCTTAATGTTGAGTGAAAAACTCATGACTTTGTCCTAGCACTACTTATATATGTATATGGAAACAAAGTTTGAAATGATAATTACCGTATCTCAGAGCAGAAAGGTATAAAATGATAAGGGGCTTTCATTTCCCACTTTACACAATTGAATCACTTAAATATTTGAAAATGAGCATCAATTAGCTTTAATAAAATACAAATGAAAATAAAAATATCCTATACTGAAAAATGGCAACTTCATATTATTTGTATTAATCATTCCTACTGTAATGCTTTGCAATCGTCATGGACAATTTCAAACGGAATACTCCCCTTCAGTTTTTTCTTCCATTGGTCGAATACTGAAAGCCCTGTCACAATACCACTACCAGGAGTGCTCCCGCCCCCTCTGGCAACAATCACAATTCCCGGAACCAATACTGTGTATCACATATAGGAGACAGCTGATATACACTAGCTCATTTAATCCTCAGCACTCCTTCCGAATGGCTACCATTATCCTATTTTAGAGATACGGTAAACAGAAGCTTAGAAAGGCTGAATCATTTAGTCAAGTCAAAATGGAATGTGCGTCTCCAGACTTCGTGGTGCCCAATCCCGAGCCTCATCCACTACTCCACAGCCCCTCTACTCTACCCTAGTGCTCATGTTAAAATGCGAACGCAGGAGCAACCTTCAGAACTGCCTGGCCAGAATGCAAGGCCACAATCCGGTCACCCAAACTCAGAAGGCATACACCGCATAATGGTGATGGGTGGGTGCCTCTGTTCGCACAGGTCCCTGGACCCCAGATCTGCTGCCCTGTGGAAGTAGTGAGGCCAGTGAGCATCATCATTCTTCAAAGAATCAGAAAACAAGAGGGAGCACAAATCATTTCCAAGTCACCTGCTGCCTGTTAAATAAGATTTGAATGGATTTTCTGATGTTTCACAGTACTTCCTTGCAGATGACTAAGAAGTTCACACAACCAGCCACGAGAGTTACATTGCCTGTAAGAGTCAACAGTTCCGATAGAGGAGTAACTGCCCACACCCAGAGAGCCTTTTGAGAGGAGACTGATAAGGGTTTGTATACCCCAGACAGAGAGAAAGCGCCCCTTTGATCATTCCGCTGCAAATCCTCCAAAGCTGACAGAAAGCTGCTTTAGGTTGTGCCATATTCTCTTTTTAAAATGCACATGGAACAACTAGCTGAGAAGTAACACTTTCCTTTTGAAGATTTTTTTTTTCTTAAATTGGAAACAATGATGGAAGTTAGACTCTTCCTCTTTTTTAAATAGAAATCTCTGTAACTTTTTCCCTGAAAAAACCCTTTGGAGGTAGAGGAACAAAACCACCCAGTTAGCTTCTGGATTTGTTTATCAGAATGGCTCAAAGTTCCCTCTTCTCTTTCTCCGTCTTGCATGAGATCAGAAAAGGAGGCACAAAACATCAGCACCGGCCGCCTTATTTCCTATTCCTTGGATTTCAACAGAGACAGACCAAATGGTCTCCCGACTTAGCTGAAAGACGTAAAAGATGCAGTTAGAAACTCTTTATTTATTATTTTTATTTTTGAGAGAGACAGACATACAAACAGACAACATGAGCGGGGAGGGGCAGAGAGAGAGGGAGAGAGAGAATCTCAAGCAGGCTCCACGCTGTGAGCACAGAGCCTGATGCTCTGAACTCATAAACTGTGAGTTCATGACCTGAGCTGGAGTCAAGAGTTGGGCCTTTAACTGACTGAGCCACCCAGGCGCCTCAGGGACCCTTTATTTATTTATTTTTTTGGTTTAATTTTCTGTGACCTTTTTCTCCAAGCAAAATCCCTTCCTGATACCCTCTACTTCTCTGGTCAGTGTGATGGGTCTTCGGTTTTCAGGTGAGGCGGGGTCCCTTGTTAGCTGCTTCACTCCAGGGCTCTAATGAACTCTGCACAACACAGCGGCATTATCAAATTAGGCAGGAGGTCTGCGCACCTGCCGCCGGCTCCTCTCCCGCCTAGAATGTTCTACTCCCTTTCTTCACCTCCATCTTCCAAGTGCAGCTTTCACGTTTCTTCTTCCACGGACACACTATCATTCCCACGGGCAGGCATCACAGAACTCTTTGGAACTTTTGATAAATGTAATCACAGGCTCACAGAAGACATTGGGACCTAATTGTTTTGGATAATTTAGCTTTCATTTAGTTCTTCATTAATTGAGCACATATTCCTCGGGGCCTTCTAGGGGTTAGATGCACAGTCCATGCCCTCAAGGACCTGCCAGTTTCCTGGTGACGGTAGACAAGTCAACCGCCTTTGTGGCTCAGTGGGACAGTTCTCCTCCAATTCAAATTGTTCTAAACTGAACTTTGCCTCCTTCCTCCAAACTCATTTCTTCTAGTTAAGCAGTAGCAGTCAGTCCCACAGTGACTTAGGTCTGTCTCTTTGGGGCCACCCTTGCCTCTGCCTTCTCCCCCATGCTCAGGTACAATTTTTAACAACCTCCTCCCGGAACCTCATGAGCACTTCTGGGCCTTCACTGTCCCTTCTGCCTGAATATTTTCCTTTAATCTAGTAAAGTTGGAAGGAAATGGTCTATGAAGACGAATGCAAACTGAAACTTTGCATGGGGTGGACAGGAGTTATGAATTATTATTGTTGGTGTCCTTATTATTACTTTAAATGGGAGAAGACCCAATTCAACCTGTCTTGAATAATAAATGAGCTTTATTGGGCTCCAATGATCTGATCAGGACTCAAGTTCTTTTTCCATTTCACGCTCTTCTTTGTTGGGGCTCACAAGTTTCTAGCAGTCTCTTTCGTCTGGTTCCAAGATGGCTTCAGCAGTTTCTTTGGCTATGTTATGTCCTGCTTATGTCCAGAAGGGATCCGAGAGAGTCCATTTTTCAGAAGTCCCTCCAGAAATCTCACTGATTTGGGTTGGTTTCTGTGTCTGCCCTTGAACCAACCACTATGGCTAGGAGAAAGGTCATTTAGAGTGGCCTAACCCAATAAAGATTTACTCGGGCCTTGGAAGTGAAGTCAAGATTACTCAAGTCATAGCAGGGACTACTTTTCCAAATAAAATTTAGGGTGGGAGTGCTGAGGAACTGATAAAAAAATGTCCCTTCTAGGGCCCAAAGAATGCTTTGATGGCAAAATGCAGGTTTGGATTCAATAATGGCAGCAGTGGGAAGACAGTGAGACCTTCACGTAGTTGGTTATTTTCAGGTTCTTCTTTCCTTTTTTTATGTTTAATTTTGAGGGCAGTAGGGGCAGAGAGAGGGAGACAGAGACTCTCAAGCAGGCTCTGTGCTGACAGCCATAAGCCCTATGTCAGCCTGAACCCACTAACTGTCAGCTCATGACCTGATCTGAAGTCTGACGCTCAACCAACTGAGCCACCCAGGGACCCCATCCTGTCTCTTAATTAGTGAACGGGGTAACAATGAAGGGAAAGGAGAGATTTTAGAAGCTGGAAGAATGTTACAAAATGTATGGTAGTCCTTTCTGGAAGGGATTAAGCCAGTGCTGTGTCTTGGCAAATGGAAAAGTCTAGGTTAGATAAATCCAACAAATGAATGAATGTGTATTATTGGTGTGATTAGCCTTTGTAGCATTCATCAAAAAATATCTGAATATTAAAAACAAGCCACCTGCTCACTGCTCTTTGCATTTTACAAACTTTAGAGTAAATTAACCAATAATTAAGACTTTTTACACAGAAATGAAGAAGAGCTTCCCCAAGGGGGAGATGATGTCAGAAACATACTAATCCACCTTAGCACTGAGTTGTCCTAAGGAATGCTCAATTAGTTAATTGTCTAAATGTTATACTTTCTCCTCTGTTTAGTTTCATTAATGAAGTATACATAAGGATCACTGAACAAATATTTGCAATCTGAGAAACACTGGGACAGCAAAATACTAGGGGCAGCAGGACCCGTCAATGTGACCCATCTGGTAGATGAGGAGGTGGAGAAGTGGCAAGCCTGAGGCCATCCAAAGAACAGGTGGCGAAGGCGTTGCTCGGCAGATAGCCAGTGTGGGGCTCGAACCCCCTGCAGGTCCAGGCCTTCGTGTTTCTTTCCATCCGTACAGGATCTCAGTCCCTGGAGAATGTAAGCTGAAGAAGCAGCCTGGGAGTTGCTGCCTAAATGGCTTTATTAAAGTGTAGCTGATACACAAAACCTGCACATATTTAGTAAGATTTAATGAGTTTGGGCGTATACGTGCGCCTGTGAAATCATGATCTCACTTATATAAGGTGCGTAAAATAGTCAAACTCATAGAAGCCAGCGAGGTCCTCGTGGGCCAGCGCCTTCTTAGCTCACTTACAGGCAGTGGTCCTCAATGGTTGACCAGTAGATGGCAGAAAAAATCCATGTGCCTGACAGGGAGGCACCTGTTCCTAAGGTTTTGGGCTGAGTACCTCTGGGGAGGCTGGCTCATCTGCCTGGCGAGCCTGGAGACCCAGGCATCGGCCCGCCGCCGTGTCAGTTCTGCAAATCTGTCTCTCGCCCAAGAGTCTGTTGGTTAATCGCATCCTTCTTTTCAATAAAAAGTATTAGAAGGAAATGATCTACTTGGAAAACTATTTTAGGAAAGTTTTAAATGACGATTAGGTAGTATTTCATATTTCTTAACAAGAATTTTCCACATTACAGAAGAGATTATTTGACCACCCAGAGCGATGCATCTCTAACTGCTAGAATGGCATCTGAAATATTTTTCGACAAAGGGAAGGGAGGTCATCAGCCTCTGGAGTAAAGTCAATGGAGGCAGCCAGATACTTCTAGTGATAATGAAAGCTCATCTTTGTTCAGCACCTGCCATGTGCCAAGAACTGTGCTAAACACCTTATATTGGTAAATTTATTTAATATTCACAACAACCGTGAAGTAATTAGTGAACAGAATATTAAATCTCTTTTACAGGAAAGTATACAGAGTTCCAGAGCTTAATTAATTTGCTCAAGGTCATATAATCAGAAAAATGTGACTTAAAAAACGTACATAGACTGCACAGAACTGACAATATGGTGCTTGATGTTAGCATCGTTAGGGCTTTATGAATCCAGATGAAAAGTAAATGTCCCTTTGGCCCTCGGACTCATGTACCAAGAACACCTCATCCCTGGAACACTGGAAAAAGTGGATTCAGAGAACAGTTTTAGCTGTGTTACTCTGAGTAGGGACGAGCACAGATTCTTACGGGAGCACTGTAATATGTCCAGGCTGCTGTCAGCAGAGTATTTAGACAAGGACCGGTCTGCGGGCTCCAGGTCACACAGCCTTCTGCACAATGGGGTAGTCCAATCACACAGCCTGCTTCTCGGAGCAGCCAGCTCCATCTAGCTTCCATTTCCTCCACAGGCAAAGCACACCCAGCCTGATGTACTTCTGTGGAGTGCAACTTGATGTTCAGGAATGTTGTGGAACATGTCAGCACCCTGGGAACAGAGGAAGCCTTGTCGGTGATGTGGTGTCCTGTGCCCAGAAAGCCACCTCTCCGCTCGCTCGACCACGTCCTGACATTCACTGCAGTTGTGAGGAATCTTGGTAAGAGAACCCAGATCCAGCCAGCTCATTAAAAAAGTGGCTATAAAATCAATTTAAATATAGCTCATGGCACATAGAATGGAAAGCAGCCGGACTTCAGGTTGAGATTAGAAACTGGAAAGATCCTGAGATCTTTTTCTCTCTCTCCACCACCTGTCCCCACCTATACTTCTTTGTACATGATCATTATTGTTAGCTCTTAGCCCTGAACTTTCCCTGCTTCTTAAAGAAGTAACAATCCTGGCCATCCGCAGCTCTGAAATCCCCATGTTATGTGTTCTGCTACACAAGAAAATCTGACTTCCAAGTTTCTCACAAAAATATATGATTCTGGGACATTCTGAGACAATATTGTGCAAAGACCTTAATTCTTCTGTCTCAGGCCATGGCGTGCTTTAGACGCTTTTCGCTTTGCTTTTCCATCATGATGGGGGCTGTTCTTGCCCACTTTCAGATAAGGCTGTATCAGTTCTGCTAATATAAGCTGTTAATTTCAATGGACTTTGTAAATTGGCTGTAATTCGGATTCTCGAATTGGGAAAATCTGGGCCTTTTGAGATAGAAGAGTTCTTTTCTTCTTTTAACTTTTGTTTTACTTTTTTTCCCCTAAAAAATCAGAATGCTATTTTTCCAGGTGCCATGTGGCTCTTCCACAACACACAGACTGCGTTAGCTGTTTTTAATGAACGTTATCACCAGCTGTTCAGCTGTGGCAACTTTTGTTTTAATGTTGTTGTTGCTGCTGCTTTTAATTTGGGGAGGTGATGGAGAGCTCCCTGTAAGAGATGCGTGCTGAATGTCACTGATGCTCTTGGGTACCAGGAACGCGGTACTGCAGGGGGCGCCAGCACGCATCCTTTCTCTACGTGGGCATGCGCGCGGGCAAAGCCTTATGTCAAACTGGCAAGTGTCAACAGGTGTCAGTATGTTTGGACCCAAGTTCTCTCCTGTATTGTCCCTTGTCCCCAGCAAGACCACCCTGGTGTGATGATGCTGGTTGCCTAGGAATTGCTAAATGGGGCCAAAGCTGAGGGAAGAGGCACCAGAAATCAAACAACTAGGCACAGATCCCAGACAGTCAGAGAAGTCCTCAGGCTGTCTCTGCTGCTGCATCCTTTCCTGCCAAGCTTACGCAAACAAAAGACTTGGAAGAGGGGGTGGGGTGTGCTGTGGCTCTTCTCACCGTGATTTTCGACCTATGTTCTAGCCTTTTAGAGATTCTCCGGGATTGTCCTTTATGAAGGATACAGGCCTCGGGAAGACAGATAAGTGATCTTTTCCCCTAGCTCAGTGTGTCTGCACATACAGAAAGATGGCCTGGGTCAACAGGCAGAAGGAAGGAAAGATGAGAGAGTGCAGGGATCCCAGTTATTTTGGAGGGTCAAGGTCTTGAGAGTGACCCATGGATCAAGAAGAGTCTAAGAACGAGCTGGTCTTGAGTACCAGCTTGACCTCAAAACCAATAGTTGTTATGAATTCTTTCTCATGTCATAGGCAAAAGTCAATTTCCGGTGGATTATAGATCTAAATATGAGAGAGAAAACAAAGATGATTCCCATCTATGGTTTAGAACATCACCATGACCTGGTGGCCGGCCACCATCTCTTCAATGAGACACGCACATGTGCTGTGGCAATGCTACTTAGTGCCAAGTGTTTTATGAAGTTTATGTTCTACGCACACAATTCTATGAAGTAAGAGTAACTCTCCACTTCTGTCTTGGAAAATAAAATTCCATACCTGACTGGCTGCAAACTTGACAGGCGCGTGTGGAGAAGTCTGCTTGGAGTTCTCTTCCAAGCACTCACCTCAGCCCACAAGTTGGCTGCAATGGTATTTCTAGTTAAATCAAGACTCTTTTTCACACAGAAGTGTTAGATACTACAAACTGAGAGAAAACAAATCTAGTATTCATTAAGCACCTATCATGTCAGGAACTAAACTAGCTCATTTATATGCTTATTTTGCTCAATCCTTAGAATAGTCTTAAGAGGCAAATATAATTATGCACATTTTTATAGCTGACAGAACTCATAGAGAAGTCAGACATCCTCCCCCAGATCCCCAGGCTAGAAACCAGAAGGGCCGGGACTGGATTCAGACAGTCATCTCCTTTCACTACCAGTGAGGTGAAAAGCGTACGGGCTATTTGGCTTTGAAACTTTTCTGAGCATATGCTACTCACTGCGGGCCTCTGCTACGGGATAATCTTCGTTTTCCTTCCATGGAATCACAGCGCTTCCATGTTCTTCCTTTTCAACAGTCAGTCAAGGGGTTATTTTCCAATTATGCTGAAATGTCTTTGGGGCTAGATTCACTTGGCTTTTGGAAATTTGTCCTTAATGATTTTAAATGATAAGTCCAGCTAAAGGAGCGCGGATGTTCTGTGCTTGATATTTCAGGGCAGTGATCCAGGCTTCCTTTAAAAACTTGAAAAATTTCCAATTTTATCAGATTCATACAATTGGAATAAATATAGGGAAAAGCACTATGGGGCACTGAATTTGTTGTTGTTTCAGGAAAGTTTTTTTTTATTGTCCAAAATTTTTTTTTTTTAAATAAAAGGTTCAGAAGCAGAGAGACTATCACTGATGACCATTTATCCCTCTCTTTGATTCAAACCTTTGTATTTCTTGCCTTCCCCTATTCTCCAAGATTATAAGTGTTTCTGTGAAATCTATTTTCCACTCGGCTTTCCTCCCACCTCCTCCCACTCCCTACTCAGGAAGCACTGGGGCCTTAAGGAATAGATGGTAGACTTGCTGTTGCTGGCCTGAAGATGGAGGGGGCCATGGGAAAGTCGTAAAAAGGACATGAATTCTGTCCCATCGCTCCCTCTTGTCGTCAGGAAGTGTAGACAAGGTGCTTCCCCTAGAACTGGGAGCGGACTGACAGGCAGTGACCACCATGTCTGTGGGACAGTCTCACGTGTGTAATCACAAACTAACCTCAGCGTGCTGCTGGAATGGGGGTGGAACCGGAAATGCCCATCCCTGGACTTGATAAACCCAGCCATGACTTTCCCAGGAGATAATCAGACGTGAGAGTCGGATAAACCCAGCCATGATATTTTTAGGAAATAACCATATGACCTTCTCTTGTATTTCAAATTACTTTAGGTATTTGGTAAAAAAAAACCATGAGTTTGTGCCACTCCTCTGAGAAGTGGGGTTATACTGGATGGAGAGTCACAGAAGAATAAGGTTATATAGTTGCCAGAATAATTCACTTAGAAGGAAGGGATCTAGTCATGAGAAGTTTAGAAACTCGGATTGTAGGTTTGGGGGTGGTGGTATCCTGTAGAATGAGTAAGGTTCTTTCAGCTTTAGCTTAGCTCAGGGACAAGGGACAAACATGGCAGGCCAGCCCTAGCAGCAAAGTATGTGCAGACTGTACTTGGAAGGAAGACAGCCAACTAGTCACAGAATGCCTGAAGGGGACAGTGTCCCCAGATCCAGAAACTCCAGGCAAAATATGCCAAGTCTGTTGTGCCATTGAGGACAATGGCTTCCTAACACCAGACACTTTATTCTGATGAGTTAAGTTTTAAAAAGTAGTACCTAACACACCACTTGTTGATTTAATGTAGGTCTCCTTGAGAAAGGGTCTGTCTCTTTAATTCTTGTTACTTAAGAGCTAACATCTTCATGTTATTGAAAGGTTAACATGAGAACAAAGTTATGTTTGGTTAAAGAGCTATATTTAGGGGCGCCTGGGTGGCTCAGCTGGTTAAGCGTCTGGCTTCAGCTCAGGTCATGACCTCACAGTTTGTGGGTTCAAGCCCTGCGTTGGGCTCTGTGCTGACAGCTCAGAGCATGGAGCCTGTTTTGGATTCTGTGTCTCCCTCTCTCTCTCTACCCTTTCCCCCCCAAATGATCTGTCACTCTCTGTCTCAAAAAACAATGCATAAAAAAATAAAAAAAGAGCTTTATTTATTATTTTTTTTTTTACTAAACAGCATTTTATTAAATGGCAAAAACAATAGCAAAGAAAAAAGGAAAACTGGGGGTGCCTGAGTGGCTCGGTCAGTTAAACATCTGACTCTTGGTTCTGGCTCAGGTCATAATGTCACAGTCAGTGAGTTTGATCCCACGTCAGGCTCTGCGCTGACAGTGTGGAGCCTGTTTGAGACTCTCTCCCTCTCCCTCTCTCTGCCCCTCCCCCACTCACGTGCGCATACTCTGTCCCTCTCAAAATAAACATTAAAAAAAGCAAAAAAAAAAAAAAAAAAACCAAACCCAAGAAAACAGGAAGATCTGATGGAATTTATTGTGGTCTGAAGTCATACACTGTTGGTCTTCGAAGCCTTGATCTGCCATTTCTTGGCTGGGTGACTGTAGTCAGAGCACCTACTTATTTTAGTTTTCAGCCTTCTTGTTTTTAAAACTGGGACAATGATCTAAATTTCAGGGTTGTTGTGAAAACCAAATGAACTAATAAATGCACAACCCTAGGTTAGTGCTGGAAACAGTATGCAACTGATAAATAATTTTGGGTAAAAGAATATCATGTCAGTCTCTTGGTAACACACATCAAGGGAGTTATATTTACTCCCAAATCCTTCGGCCCTACCTGCACCAACCTTTTGAACAAAAACGGAACATACATGTATACAATTTCTTGCTAACTTACTGTGCCAACGTATGGTATTTCAGTAACGGCAAATCCGCTGCTCACAGCTACAAAACTTACATGAAATTTCTCCTCTTCCCTTCATAAAGTTCTCCAGAGATTTGTGCTGAGTAACAATTAGAATTAAGGAAAGACCACGACCACGTCTTTAAAACCCCCAAAGAAGAGGAAAACTGGGTACCTTTGGGAAGAAAGGAAGCCCTCCTTTACCTGGGTTAAGTGGATGAAGCCACGGGTGCTCCACCCGAATGACAGAAATGGCTGAAGCTGCACACGGACGTCACGAGGGAAGAGTTGCTTCTTGGCGGTGAGAATTCAGCAGGTACTTTCAACAACAGTCAGAGATGTATAGCTTTCGGCACAACATCAAAATGGCTTCCCAGGGGGCCAGCCTGAGGGAGAACTCACGACAGGAGTGTTTAAAAGGTGAAAGGATGGGGAGATCCAGGCCTTCCCATTCCTTTCAACTCCCATTTCCCAGAGCCCAGCACCCCGCAGGGCAGAGGGGAGGCTGCAAAAGCAGGCGGGAGTCAGCTCCGAGATCCACTGAGCCAGCCGAGGCACAGTACAACGGCAGCTGTTTTTGCTTTTACAAAGACACAGCTGATGGCTGTGTTTCAACCACTTTATCTCTTTGTTCCATTCTATTAATATTTGCAGCCAGGGATAAAGGTTCTTAAATACTTTTTGCAACTGTTTTGCTGAACTAGAACAACAACAGAGAGGGCCGAGGCTGCAAGGAATGGAAAACGTTTCCGCAGAGCTTAAATGCAAAAGGAAGTTATTTCAAGACTTATTGGGTAGCTCATCGGATTGAAAGAAGAATTGAAAATCAATCAGCGCAGCATCAAGGCAGTTCTAAGAACCCAGCGGTGGAGTGATCAGTCAGTCTCCTTAGGAGACTGGGAATACGGATGGCTTAGGTCTACCTCTACTCCCACGGCAAGTCATTCCTCTTGAGACTCAAGTCCTGGGAAAGGGAGTTGAGTTCTCCTGAATACCCAGTGGGGAGGGGAAGAGTACAGGGCAATGTTACTGACACAACCAAAGAAGCCGATCAGTTTTGCAGAGAAAATCCAAAGCAATATGACTTAAAGAACACTGCAAGTATTCTGGGCAGGCAAAGCCTGTCTCTGCAAGGCACATCACTCTGGCAGGTAATGATTTTACCTGGAGTAAAGCTTTCCCAGTAAATCAGTTGCTAATGATGAGTGAAGTATAAGAGCAGCTAATTATCTGACCGACACCTCACTCCTATTAGAGCTCAGGAAGAGCAGGCACTTCGGCATAGACGATTGTACAATAAGAGGGAAGAGAAGGAAAGAAGAGGAGGGGGGAAGGGACAAAGGAGAGAAATCCAGTGGCTCGCATCAAAGCCACGATAACCCAGTGAGGGCTTGGGGTGGGGGGGAGTAATTCTCTTCAGCCCTTGCATCTTCCCTGTGTGCAAGCTTCCCATGGTTCTGTCATCGTATCACAAGGCACCTGAAGCAAGTGCAGGTAGAGCCTATCCCCAGAAGAAAATCTTCCTTCTAGATCAGCGCTGCCTAAAAGAAATATAATGCCACTTGCATAATTTTCAATTTTTTTTAGTGAGGCACACTACAAATAAAAAACAGGTGAAATTACTTTTAATAAGATATTTTGATTCATTATATCCCAAATATTATTAGGTCAACATATAATCAATGCAAAATATGAATGAGATATGTAATCTTTTCATACTAAATCTTTGAAATCCAGGGTGTATTTTACACTGACAGCACATCTCAGCTGAGACTGGCCACCCTCCAATAGCCACGTGCTAAGTGGCTACCATATTGGACAATAGAGGCTTAGCAGATTCTGGCATTCCGGCTTTGCTTTGCATCATCAAAGTAACTGAACAATTGTTGTATGATTCTACAATTGTGTCTGAGGTGTGTGTGAGGATCGGGTGTTTTGGTTTTCTTTCATTTTAAGTAAAAGTAAAGGCAAACACACTTTATTTCCATCCCATGTTTCCCAAGCTAGGATGTTGTTTCTGTTCTCATCCACAGTTGCATTTTCTTCCTAATTGTGTTCTGAGAAGAAGTCAATGTTCTGTGAAAGTTCAACAATTGTTTCTTGGAGATAAAAGAATCCTGTACAGATGAGGAGCACGAGGCCAAGGGAGACCAAGTAACTTGCCCAAAGATTGCGGGCTGTGTGCTTGCAGAGCTGGGGTCGGAGCTGCATTTGCCGCGTCCGCGGGGTGTCCCCAAGCTTTGTCCTGCATCAGACCCACCGGTGTCTGACCCAGCAATTTCTCCAAGTCTTCATTCCCTTGCTACTGCCTTTTGTGTGTAGCTTACTGCTCCCTGATTCTCCAGGTGAGGACGGGGGTGGTCACAAGGACAGCTGCCCTGCCCCGTGAGGGTGAGGGATGGGCCACGGGAAAGAGAAAGCTGCCTCCGTGTCCTGGCTGTTCAGAACACTGAGCCTGCTCTCTACAAAGGGAGAATCAGTGTTCGGTGATGCACACTTCTAAAACTTCATTCTCGTGGCTGCAGGGAGGCCATTTGAGGGGCATTAGAGGGCTTCGAGAATGACTGTTCTCACTGGACTCACTTGGCTCCATGAGTAGCACTCTTCTAAGTCATAGGCTGGTGTGGATCACTTGTAGTTTTTATAAATGTTAGCTTTTCTCTGATCATGACTAATGGAGAAATGTGGAAAAAATAGATCTGCACCACAAACACAAATAAATAAAAATCACTTGTATTCCTAGCAGGCAAGAAAGGCTCAAAATTTTGAATTTTGATATATTTCCTTCTGATACTTGTTTTCAAAATATCTGACTATGACATCTACACAGCTTGTAGTGTTAGCGAGATTACACCGTACGATTTGTTTCATAACCTAGTTTTGCCCTTTGCCTCATTGAGGCCTGTGGGTAGATTGTGGTTTCTAGTCATTTTCCGGTCCGCCAGAATTGCTTTATACAAGTCCTTTCTCGCTGGCCTCGTGACCTAGCTGAGGCTAGACCCAGCTCCCCAGGTCTCCATGGACGGAAAGCCTCCATCAGCTCCTCTGACTCCTGCCGGGTTCCCAGGACTGAGGATTCCAATAGGTGAATTTCTCAGAAGATACAAAAACCTGCTTTGGCCTGCTGGACAGCTCCAACCCTAGCTGGAAGCGTTGTGAAGGGCTTCTGTGGGTTGGGAAGAAGGTGTTAACCCAATGGGGCTTGAGACGGTGTGTGGAAAGGGATACAATACAAAGAACAGAACATATGTGAATAAACGTGAACTCTCAGCCCAGCCTGTGATGGGCAGACATGGTTACATGAAATCTAGGATGCTGCCACCTGGCCAGCTCATGCCTGCTTCCCTCCACCCCCAACACACACCCTAGAGGTCCCAGGGGAAGGCTTAGCTTTCCCCGTTTGGGGGCTCTAGGTCCCAGACGGGCTTTGAGAAGAGGAGCTGGTTGTCTAGGTGGCATGTGTGAAGGCAGGGGGCCGCGCTGCTGACGCGTGCCTGCCCCTGCCTTCATGATGCTGTCCATCAGGTACACGTGGCTGAGCAAAGGGTCCTCTTCTGTCACGGAAGAGACCTTTTGTTTCCTTCTTCTAAGAATCAGGAAGCAACTGATTATCTTTTCACACGAACAAGCACCAAGAAGCAATCAAAATTTCTTTTACTAGGTTTTTCTAAGATACATTTGTTGACCCACTCCCCAAATCCATCATAACGTGTGCTGACGCTTGCATGAGAGGATCAAGGAGAGAGATTTTTCCACCTGTGAACATATGAATATGGCATCTTTGTTTTTCCTTTACTTAAAAAATAAAACGTACTGTCTACAAATACAGAAGATGACAGGAGTCTATGCACAGATAATTATATGAATTTAGCTATCCATTTGTCTAGGGAAATCAGCTCTGTTTCAAAGAAGATTAAAAAACAATGCTCTCTCGGAGTACTTTTCTCTGCTGATCACCTTCTGATTGTTGGCAGGGAGGTTTGCCAATTTCTTTTTCCCAGAAACTTTGTGCTCCTGTCAGGATTCTCTCCAGCAGCGTTCCCGCCGAGGTATTGATTGTCCTTTCCCTCAGTAACAGAACAGCCAAGCCCACCTTCAGCGAGGCCACTCTGGCTCTAGAATGATCAAACATTCTAGACATTTACACACTATGTGGCTCTGGGCGGGTCACGCACCTTCAGGAGCCAGACCCCTCACCTGTCTGCCACACAGGGGTGGGGCGTGGCTGCACAAGGAGGCGTGGCCTAAGGGCTGAGTGAATGCACGGCTGATAAAAGCAACAGTGTTATTGTCCTCTTCTTCAGAGCAGAGGGACAATGCCAACCCCGCCATTCACTGAGCTCCTGAGGAGCACCCGGCATCTAACCCACCGTTCTTGTCTAGTCCTTGGGACGTCGGGACAATGCGATGAAGTGAGCATTACAAACTCAATTTGCAGGTGAGAAAAATGAGTGATTTAGGGATTCTTTTCATTATAAATGAAAGAGCCAGAACGTGAGGCCAGAGGAGTGAAACCTAGGAAGGAATTCTCTCAGCATTGTACCAGAGTGCTTCCTTCTAGGGGGTCTTGTCTGATACATCCTAAACAAGCTGGTGAGCGTGCATGCTGAGTGTGTGCGTGTGCGCACACGCACGTGTATCTTCCCACTTGGGAATAAAATAGGAGTAAATGTTCGGCACTCAGAAATACTCTTTCCCCAGAAGGAGACACTGCCCGTCTCTCTCATCTCTGCACTCCCGGGCAGGTGGAAACCCAGATCCGTCTCAGGTCCCCTTTGGCAGGAGGGAAGACTCCCGTTCAGTCGAGGGTCCCAGAGGGCTGGGTCCCTGAGCACCCTGACTTTGCAGAGGCACCTGCCCCTCGCCCCTTGCTGCAGACTCAGCAGCTTACCGGAGACCTGCAAGCACCACCTGCCCCTGTGCGCTTAGGGGGCGGTGGGCTAGTCCCAGGAGACAGTCCTCCGCCACCTTCCCCGCACCTGCTGTCAGCCAGCTGCCCCTGCTTCTGAAGACACACTTTACTAACACGCGGCTCCCCGCCAGCCACAGCACTGCGCTCTGAACCTCTCCTCTGAGTCCCGGACTCCCTTCGTGGGCTATGTTCCATGCTAGAAGCTTGGCAAGTCAGCGGTGACTGCGACAGGCTGTGTGAGAGTGCCACACTCTCTGATCAGGACAACAGACATTAGACAAAATACCCGGAATTAATATTTGCAGGAGACCTGTCTGCAGGTAAGAGAAGTGCGGAATGCTCTGCAAACACAAGACAGGGGCCTCAAATCCTTAGAGCCTCAGGTCCTTATCATTAAAATTGGTAGTAAAATTTCTTCTCCTGCTGAGAACAGCGCATTGTTCCAAGAGTCAGATTATAAAGTGCTTTGTAACCTCAAACGTCTTATTTTTATGCTTTTTCATAGGAATAATTATGATACCCAAATTCTGAGGAAGCATATTACCATTACTGATTATAAAATACTCTTAATCACATTTGATATTTTTTCTACCTTCGCTACACACAAAATAATTCCACTCCCCAAATCTTCTTCGAGATAACATATTCTAATCATCTGTATGGATGCAGATAGAGCCCTTCCTGGGCAAAACTGCGAGGTGCGGGGGTCCTATGCAGTGAGGGCCAGAGGTGACAGGAGATTGTGCAAGGGAACATTCCCGGACTGTCTACCATCTGTGTGCATCTCACACCTGCTTTGCAAGATGGGTGTTCTCTTCCCAGTTTTCTGAGAAGAAAGCAGGTTTTAGGGTTTTCACTAAACTTGTCAAGGCCCTTGGCGGCTGGGTGGCGCAGTCGGCAGCGCCCGAGCTCTCCTGTCAAGCCCACAGGCATCCCAGGAACATTGACTTCGTAGCCCTTCTGTCCCCTGGAGGCGCTTACCAAGAAAGCACTTTTCCGGCTTAAAAAAACGAAGCCGCCGGACACCCACTGGAAGTGTTTTTGACTTAGCTGTGAGCTCCCCATCCCAGGGCTGAGCTCCTGGAAACTGGAGACTCCCTTTGTGTTTGATTTTTGATACTATGAAGCTTCTAGAAGGTATGCAACACAAAAATTTAAACTGAACCAAATGACCCCTCTGAATGTCATTTCTATTATAAAAAATGACTCAGAAAATGGCACCGGCTCCCTTTGGCGGTATTTCAGGGGGAGAGAAAGTCTAGAGAAGCAATGAATGGTGTGCATTCTGGAGCCTACGAGGCGCCCTCAAATCTGGCTCCCCACACCACTGACTCCCAGTTCTTGCTGAGGCTTGAGCTCTTTTCTGGAAGGCTCTTCTCCAAGTTCTGCATCTGGCCCTGCTCTAATTCTTGGTGAGCATGAGACCTGTGCTCTGTACCCTGCCAGGACGCAGGTAGCATTTCCCATTTGCTTTCTCTCCTCTGAAAAACTCTTCAATGCAGAGAATTAAAAAATGTGGCAGACACATGCACTTTTTTTTCTTAGCAGCAAAGTCTGGAATATATGCCCTTCAACAGCAATTAGGTTTCTTACTTGTTCACTTCAATCTCCTGTAGTATCTTACACGTTGGCGTGATTTCTGATGTGGCATTTTCCTGTATAGATGCAAGATAAGACACTGCCGCTCACTTTGCATCTGAGAGGAAGTTGTTCGGGCAGCACTTGCAGCTTGGAAGATACAGGAAAATAAGTCATCTTTGCATGATATATTCCCAAAGCCCATTATAACAAAACGCCCCTGATAATTCAAGTTCATATTAAATTTTTGCCATTCAGAGAGAGAACAATTTGGGCAAATAAGTGCTCATTAAAATTTATTTAGAGGGAATATTTTCCATTGGGGTATTTCATTATTTAAGAAGAAAATAGAAGCCTATGTAGTAATGCACAATGCTCACACCAACATGGCATTTCAGATAAATTACATTTGGATAAAGATGAACGTGTTTGGGTTTGGAAGGCTGATTGATTCTAGCAGGTATTATACTTGCATAATTATAAGCCATGTTGCAAGAAGTTACTAACAACAAGGATGAGCCCAAAGAAACCCACCAACAGGCCAATACAAAATTATTCCATGCTGGTCTAACTTTTGGTCCTTTGGGAACAGGGGTTTTAGGCCTCCATATAGAAGGAGCAGGCTCTGTGCATTCCCGAATCTGCGTGGTTAAGGGGCTAGAGGTAGTTTAAGGAGTGAACAGTGAATAGTGGGCAGCCTCAAGAATACAGACCCTACCTCATGGCACCACATTTCCTTTGTTTTAAGGCAAAGGAAAGAAGACTTTGGCCAGATCTGGGGATAGGCCCACCAGTGAGCAGCCCTGAAATTTAAGTAATCACACATCTGTCTTAAAGAGCTGCATTTTCCACTCATAACTGTGGCTTAGTAACCTTTTTCACACAGCCTCACAGCAAGTCCTCAGGATGCCACTTTTTGCCTCGAGGCCCTCTGCCCAGACACCTCGGATGATTTAGCTTTCTCTCTAAAAGGTTCTGGTACTGCTTCCAATGTGTGTGTGTGTGGTGGGGGGGGGAGGGGGGGTGGGGAAGGGGGGAAGCGCTTCCCACAGCAACAAACAATTCTCAGGGCACCAGCAGGCTGTCCTACAATTCAACTCAATTCTGACACCACCTACCTGGAGACAGCATCAGTTTCCACAGGTTAGGGGCTCAGTCCTACAAGACTGTCCCCACCCCTGCCCCAGCTCCATTTAGATGCCAGTTGCAGTATCTGCGCTTCTCACTGACTGGCTATACACTGGAGGTTCCCAAGAGCCCCTACAGTTTGACTAATTTGTTAGAGTGGCTCTTGGAATGCAGGAGAAACATTTCACTTCCTGGATTACTGGTTTATTATAAAAATACAGAACTCAGGAAGAGCCGGACAGAAGAGATGCAGAGGGTGAGGTGTGGGCACAGGGCGTGGCCCTGCCCTGCCCCCTCCAGGGGCACCTCCCTCCCAGCACCTCCACGTGTTCACCTCCCTGGAAGCAATCTGAACCCTGCTGTGCGGGGTTTTTACGGAGGCCTCACTCCACAGGCATGGTGGATTAAATCGCTGGCCAATGGCGACTGAGGCAAACCCTAGACCCTCTCTTCACCTTGAGAGCTTGGGAGCACCAGGTCCTGAAAGGTTCAACCCTCAAATCACGTGGTTCGTTTTCCTGGGAACCATTCCCCATCCTGAGGTTACCTAAGGGCAAAGCCACCTTGCTAACATAATAAAAAAGACGCCTCTGTCACCCTCTGCAGAGGAAATTCCAAGGGTTTTAACAGCTGTGAGCCAGGAACAGGTTGACTGAAATATATTTCTTACTGTCCGTCACAATATCACAAACTCTCCATCTCCTACTCAGGTTTTCTGCTATGAGCCCCTTTCTGCCTCCACATCCTTCCCAAGTGGCATCCTCTGTCCATGGCTGCCATGGTTACTTGTCTTTCTGTCGTTCCTACTACTGGAACCCAACAAGTTTCACAAGTCCTCACGTCACCTCGCAGAGGGTACATTTACTTTACTGACCAATTCCAATTTGCACCCCTTTCTCACTCCTCAGCCCAAATGACTGCATCCCACTGAGCCAGAAGAGCGAGGGAGCAGCACACAGGTAGGGACAGCTCCGCACGATCACCCACAGCTTTGGGACCTGGGGCAAGAAGTCCATTTTCTGCTTTAAGCCTCAATTTTAACATTTTAGAAATGGGCATCAAACATCCATTTCAGGGAAATTTGGAGATAAAATGAGATAATGTACAGGAAAAGGCAAGGCGGTTGTTAACAATTCAACACATTCATTAATCAAGCAACACTGCACGTGCTGTGTGCTACATGGTGCTTCCTGGTCCCCGTGTTCCGGAGCCTCATGTCTGCTGTCTGGAATGTGGCTGGCAGCCCATTAATATTAACCGAGAGTGACACCACCAAAAAAACCCAAGTATTTTCTTTATTCTATGTATTGAACTAAATGCTTAATGTCTTCTTTTCTCAGCCCTATATATGATCAACATTTATTTAATATTCGAGGCAGGTTGCCTGCCACAGCTTAGAACTTCTGAATGCCAAGGGCCAAATCAGATTCTTATCTCATACAAAGAAGCATTTGGTAAAAGCTTCTGATGGATTTCAACCTTCTGTCATTTAGCATATATTAGGAGTAAGTCTCCTACATCCCATTTATCAGGTGATGTCCAACATGATTAAGACATGAAATATGTGCTCACCCAACTGAAATAGACAGTTGCTAGCAAGTTAAAAACTGGTATCATTCTTCTTCATGTAATTTCACAAATTCAGTAATTGTCGGCTAACTTGAACTTCAAGAATAATTGCCAGGAATTCTAAGACCTAGAAGGTCATATGAATTTTAGTTCTAGATAGACTACCAGTATTTTCCTTATTCATGTCCTACATCTTTAAAAATATCATTTATCATGTTTACTTGAGCATCTGATTCCTCAGGGAAACAAAACTGATAGTAAGCTTTAGAGATACGGTTTTCAGAAGTATCAAAATAAAGCAGGAAGACGAAACTAAGGTATTTAATTTTTCCCAAGACATTTCTGGAAAACCTGGATCTCTAAGTCCCACGCCCTCAGTAGGTTATTCTTCGTATTTATACTGCGCCATCCTAGCGAGGGCCCTCTTTCATTCTCATGTTCCTGCACTGGCGTCAGACTTGAGGGGGGTTAGTGGGTAATCCAGGACTCATCCAGCAGTGAAGGTCAGGGACATGTTTTCAGTCATGGAACTAAGAAAGGCTTGGACTTTCTGACACCTGTATCTTCACATACCTAAACTCTTCTAACCAATATATGTTTAGTTTTAATTTTAAAGCTTTCACTTTAGAACTCAGACTGAGTTTTTTTAATTTTTAAATTTATTTATTTGAGAGAGAGTGTGTGCACAAGTGGGGAGAGGGATAGAGAGAAAGGAGAGACAGAATCCCAAGCAGACTCCATGCTGCTAGCGCAAAGCCCAATGTGGAGCTCAATCCCACAAACCGTGAGATGAGAACCTGATCTGAAATCAAGAGTCGGACACTTAACCAACTGAGCTACTCAGGCGCCCCTCAGACGGAGTTGTAGTCTCACATGAGATGCTCAGTAAAGAGTTACTTATTTTATTCTTATGCAATTGTTACTATCAATTCAACTGCAGAACTTCACATTCACCCTTGTTACCGTTCAACTTAGTTCATCTCACTGTGAACAAAGACATAATGGGGAATTAGTACAACAGGTGAGTGTAAGTTTTTGTTTATAAAAAACGTTTACTTCTCTTCAATCCTGAGATTTTATAAGACTATATCTTCTTTTTTATGGCTGTGTGGTTGAAAAAGAAAATACAGATTTGGGCATTAAGCCACACAGAGAAAGCACAGCTGGTGCAACTCAGCAGTGGTCAAGTTAAACAGCATTGTTCCCCTACTAACAAGTATGCTTCAAGTTTACTGACATAATGAAGAGAAAATTTAACTGTTTACAGTTTATAGGGGCCAGATAAAGAAAGAATATTATGATTATTATTTTTAAAATACAGATCAACCAGGTAATTCAATTGAGATCCCATAAAGTCGATGCCGTGTGGCCAAAGATATCATGTGTTAGGACAAAGCTGTTGTAGATCCAACCTAATGAAACCTAAAAGTGGGCCTCACAAGAAACGAAGTGATCTGTTGGTATTTTAACTGCGCCTAGGACAAAAGCCAACACTCTTTAGAGGAAGGTAACATAATATGGAGTCTCATTCACAGTGTCTAGCATACAATGAAAAATTAACCACAAATGGTAAGAAGTGTCCAATTCTAAATAGAATAGTCAATAGAAACAGACCTAGAGGTGATCCCAAGCTGGCAGGCAAGGGCTTTAGAAAAGTTGGTATTATCTAAAAAAGAAAATGAATATAATATTGAGTATTTCAATCGAAACTTGTGATCAACAAAAATAATCAATGTCCTAGAAATAACAGGATACAGTATTTGAAGGAACTCATTGAATGGATTTAACAGCAGAATGAACACAACAGAAGACATGATTATTAAATCTGAAGAAATATCAAAGCATAGGTCAATGTACATGAAGCATGAACAATGAAGAAAAACAAAAACGGAGAAGTAAACAAAACGTAGGACACTGTCAACAAGTCTAAAATATGTATCATAGGAAAATCAGGAAGAGAGAAGATGTATAGAAATATTTTAAGAAATAAGAGCCAGGACTTCCAAATTTGATAACAGATACTACTCCACTGACCAAGAACCTCAATTAACACTAAGCCAAAGAACTACAGAGGACACCACACTCAGGTACATTATAGTTAAACTGCCAAACACCAAAGATAAAGAGAAAACCTTAACGGTAGTGACTATGTGTGCATTTTGTTGTTGCTATGGTTACCTTTAATAGTAGAGCTAGGTGTGCTTTTTTTTGTTGTTGTTGCTATGGTTACCTTTTGTGCCACAGGGGAGGAGGATCAGGGTCAGGATTTATGACCTCTGTACCTCCCCATCCTCCATCTTTGTGAGTACCCAGTGATGTCCCAACCTGTCAGTTGGTACAAATCCCTTTATGTATGAAAACCTCAGGGGTTCTATACTCTCACACTTGCCTATGATTGGTCTTTAGCAACTCATTAAAATTTTTAGCTGAAATTTGACCCAGTTGTTTGGCTTCTATGGATTGGCTTGAGGAAGAAATTAGGATGATCTCCTTACTCAAGATATAGTTGTGTTTGTATCACATTTTCTCAGACTGTAGGAAGCCCAAGCTATGATGAGGAAAGGAATACTTGGCCGGCCTTGTACACGGAATTGGTTCTGCTGGTCTAAATTCACTTTGTGCATCCAGCCCAGTGCTGGGCAACTATTGCATTTGGATGGGTCCCTTTCTGGGAGCAAAGGGCTGTGGGTTCAAGCTGTTGATAAGTTCCTAAAGCTATGCATTTATCCTGTGATTTATCAAATCTCATACTCTTTGAGACTAAGTGTGATAATCTATCAATTCCCTTTGGAACTTCATAATCTGTGGATACATACAGAGCAGAAGGAATCTTTTTAGACTCTTAACTGACACATGTGCTTTCAATATGAATTGCCCAAAATCACAACTCACACTGGCTAAAGCATGACAATTGATCTTTCTGGTGGAAGTGCACTTGTAAGATTTGAGGTCCAAACTTTAAATAATTAATTTAAAAAGACCAAAATGGGGGGGGAAAGACCAAATGGGGGAAAGTACGTATCAAGGGGGAGGAGGGATCCCTTTGACCATGATACCAGAACTTGCTGATTGCTTATTTAATAGCCATTACCCCCCATGGCTTTTCTTCCGTTTATGGTGAGGTTCTTCCTTAAGCCTACCATGATATTAATTTCTCCTGTCAGGGGCTGGTTTAGGAAGGACACAGGAAAAATTATGACCAGGTACGTGTCTGTGTATGTGCACGGAGGAGAATAGTGCTGGGTGGTTTGCTAATTTTTGTTGCTGTTATTGTTTGTTTTTGTGGAGACATTGTGCAAGTAGACCTTCTTCTTTCATTGGATTTTGCTGTTGTTCTTTTTTTTTTTTTGGGGGACACCTGGGATGGCAACAGCCAACGTATGTCCTGGTAGAGTAGAAAGAAAGAACGTAGCTCTTCGACAATGATGGTGAGACACGGACACACAGACTAAGCAGTCATATAAAAATCTAAGCAATATACGTAAATCATGGAGTGGCAGTATCCATAACTTGAAAGTATAAACCAACACTCATTTAATTTTAATAAGTACCTTTTTTCCTCCAATAATAAAATAAAAATGCATCCTTAGTGAAAAAAAATGTAGTACAAAGTGTATCAATGTAAACACGGACCTTTCTCTGTATCACATTCTCCCTCTCCTGGGCCCAGTCTCTGTCCATCTCCTCAGAAGTAACCATGGCCACTGGCCACTGCTGCATATCCTACTCATTCCTCTACCTTGCATTTGAGCCCTAACAATAGGCTTACACATACACATATGGTTTCATTTTACAAAATGGAATCATAGCATATGCATGTATCTTCAGTGATTTTTCACTTATTAGGTTATAGTTCTGATTCACCACATACATTGTATATTTATGTACATAAGAAAGCAATTCAGTAAGACTCTGCGAAAAGTCTTACTGAATTGCACCAGCGGCGAGGCCTATTTAAATTGTGGCTGCTGTCTAGATCAGCGTTAGCAGGTTACGCTCTCCCCAACAGCGTGGAAGAGAAAGCAACTTCATAGTTTCTGGAAAACTTTGGAGAATGCGAAACAATCAAGCAGATAAGTTGTTTTCTGATGGGTATCAGATTTTTATTTTTTACACCCAATTCCCCTTCTAGAAATTAATCTTACGGAAATAATTACACAGATGCACAAAGATCTATCATAAGGATGGCAAATACAGGGATACTTACAATCTTGAACGGGAGACAACTAACTGTCTGGCAATAGGCAATCTGTTAAATGAATTATGACATGAAAGACCGTGTGCTTGAGAAGAGAGATTTACTATGTCCCATAACCACCCAGCTCGGGGAATATTTATTCAAAGAATGTAAGCCCTAAAATCTAATGCTCTTAGTCCAGCTGTCTTTGGACACTTTATTAACATTTAGCCCACAGGTAAGGGTTAAGGTCTAGCAAATGAGGCAACAGAATACAGGATTTCAAATTTATATTCCCAAACGTTTTCTTGTAATTTTTTAAAAAAGACAAAAACCCTACAAACAACTTGACCTAGGGACTTAAAAGGTGAGTATTAAAATCAACCAATAAAAATTAGGAAGACAAATGAACTCAGATGAAATATATGAAATTTTAGGTAGAAGTGGATGCAGAAATGTTTGGTAGTATGTGTCACACTGTAACAGACACTCCCAGTTCTACTCAATATTCATTCCTACCCTCTCGTGCAGCGATAGAACTTTGTTTTTTGTTTTTGTTCCCATGGAAATCTACTAAGGCTGCATTCCTAGCACTCCCTGCATGGTGCTGTGGCTCTATGACTAGGTTCTGGCAGACGCATACACAAGGGTGTGTTCAGCACTTTCTGGGAAGGCTAAGAAAGGGGGCTGAATCGTTGGCAAAGTGACCCTTTTACCTTTCCTGTCTTCTACTCGCTGCTGCCCAGAAACGTGACTCTGATCATTAGAACTCCAAGAGTTACCGTGAATCATAAGGATCATAAAGATGGAAGGCAGGTGTTGGGAACTGGAGCACGAAGACAAGTCTGGGTCCTTGATGATACCAGGGTGCTGATGCCCTGGATCTTTTCCATGAAAGGGAAATGAACTTTTGTTTAAGATATGGTACCTTAACTTTCTGTAATATGCTACATGGTCTATGTTACATGATACAAAATACACATTTTGTTCTCTAAAAATACAGTAAAAAGGGAAATCCCTGGCAAACCTTATAGACAGACATAGAAAATGAACATACAATGTTAACAAAGAGATATGGTCTTCAATTACAGAAAAGCTTAAAGATTTATATTAAAGCATCAGTACAAACGTACAGTAATAAATATGGGCAATCAAAGAGGAACAGGTAACTTGTTATCCAAACATAAAACACCTCATTTGACCCAAAATGAGACAGAAAATTTGAACAGACCAGGGGCACCTGAGTTGCTCAGTCAGTTGACCATCAAACTCCTGACTTCAGGTTTGGTTAAAGTGACAATCCAAAGACTGTGGGATTGAGCCCCACGTCAACCCATTCCCAGTGCAGGGGCTGCTTAAGATGCTCTCTCTCTACCTCCCTCCCTATGCCTTCCCCTTCTCAAAAATAAAAAAAAGATAATTTGAACAGTCCAATAACCATAGCCAAATTTGGTGGCAGGTTCAGATGGTTTTACTGCCGAGTTTAATCTAAATTCACACATCATGTAATTCCTATGTTATTTTAAATAATTCTAGTCCACAGAGAAAGATTAGAGATCTCTAATTCATAGTTATCAAGTATTGTAAAGAGAGCACACAAGAGAAAATAAGATGAATTCCAATTACAAACATAGAAGCAACTATTTCAAATAAATTATTACCAGTCTGAATCCAGCTATTCATTTATAAAATTATGATATAAACAAATGGGATTAATTTCAGTAATGCAAGGACTTCAGAAACAGGAACTTTATCAACATATTTCATTACAACAACAAACTAAAGGGCAACAATAGATGTTGAAAGCTCTTCAATAAATTATAGAGCTCCTCTGAATCACTACAAGGAGAGAAGGAGGCCACTTAAACAAACAAATGCTATTTGCTGAAAATAGCAAACAATATTTTGAAGGGTGTAATATTAACGCCATTTACCATTAAAAACTGGAATTAGTACTAATCATTTCTCATATTTACTTATTTAATCTTCCCACTGGTCCTTTGAGGAGGACTGTTAATTTCTCCATTTTAAGGACAGAGAAGGGGAGGAGTAAAGGTAACTTACTCAAGCCAGCTAGCGGAGAGGCAGGATCTGTACTCGGGCAATCTGGTTCCAGGGTATTTTTCCCCCACATTCCAGATGGTTTACTCTGTCTCCTGCACACTCAGGCCTGGCTCCCCAGCCTGCCGGCCACGACTTCTCCGCCAGCACCTTCACCCTCCAGCCCGAGGAGTCACCGCACCACCCACCGCAACACCACGCGGCAGCGGGTCTGCAAGATTCCCCTCATTTCCGGCGACCACGGGTCCTTCCAAACCGCTTCCGCCCACGCTCCAGGGTAACCCCGGGACCGAGGCATTCTGCATGACATCAGAGCACGCCGTTCTCAGCGACAGCCATCAGGCGCCGCCGCGCATGCGCAGCTCTCACTGAACGCGGTGTGCCCCACGTGGTGCATGGAGTCTTCGAGCTGCGTGAAGAGCACGCACGCGCGTCAGCTCTGACATGCGCAGTCGGCCTTTCTGCCTGTGGGTCGGGTCGCAGAATGAGGGGGCCTCTCAAGCTCGAGGGCCGAGGTCTGGAGGGGACAGCGGCAGGATTCTGGAGCAGGGAAACGCTTTGTTCTCGTCGTGCTTGGCGTTGAGCATCATCTGGGCTGCTCCTCGAGGCGGACTGAGGCACGAAGGGGCTGGCGGTAGGAGGGCTGCCTCGGATCGGAAGCCGGCCCCGGCTCCTGGGTCGCGGGCCGCGCGGCAGCTCTTTCTGTTCCCCACAACCGGCTCTGCGCTGCTCTCGCGGGCCTGCGGCTGCCGGTGACGTCCTCCCGCTGGTGGAGAATGTACTCCAGGATAGCGTCGTGCTCCTGCGGGAAGCGTCTGGCTTGACAGCAGGGTCGTGACAAGGTCGCAGAGTTGCCGCCGCGGTCGAGATTCTAGACTTCAGACTGGCTCCGTTCAAACGTCTGGATCCCGAGGCCCGAGGCCGCTGTGTCCCCCTCAAGGTAAGTGTAGACGCGGCCCGCAGGGTCGCGCTTGCTCTGCGGGGCCATCCTCGGGATTCCTAGTGTATTTCCCTCGGCTGCGTCCCCTGTGCCCCTGGAAAGGCCCCGGAGAATTTTGTGTCCTGTTAATTTAGCTAGCTCTTTTCGGATTGGCGTTTTCTTATCTTTTTTCATGTTTTTACTGTTAACCTATCTATTCCGTTTATTGAGAGTTGGTATTTTGTGGATGACAAATAGTTACTGCTTTTTATCCTGTTTGATCATGTCTGTTTTGCTTACAGCGCTTAGCAATTAACAATTAATGTTACTATTGGTATGGTGGGATTTAAATTTCCCATCTTGCTACATGTTTTCTGTTGGTTCCCTCTGTTCTTGGATCCTTTCTCTCCCCCTCTTCTGCCTTCTTTTGGGTTTGTCCAGTTTTTTGTTTTTTGTTTTTTTAATGCCTATGTTCAGATAAGCTCACTATGTATCCGGATGAACAAAGCCTTACCCTTAGAAAAGTATTGTTTTTCCAGATGTGCAAACCGTTGGATAGAATGAATTGGAAGAATTTCCTAAAGATAGTAGTGAGACATTATTATTATTAATATAATTAATGTATTATTATTAGATTGCAGTCCTTTTCCCTGGACCTCTCCTGGAGCAAATAGTTACATTTTGTTGACTTAGGTCATCTGCTGCTCTCAGCCCAAATAGCCAAGTTTAACATACCCACCAGGGAGGCAAATGGGTGCAGTATGACGTTACATACTTGAGTATTATACAGTAGTGAAAATTAATGTGGCATTATGAATTAACATGAAAATGATGAATCTCAAAAGCTGAAAAAAGCAAGCTGTTAATGAATACATGCAGTAAGAAATCACTGATGTAAATTCAAGAATATGTAATTGATAGAACTACAAATAAAAGCAGAGGAATGGTGAAAACGAAATTCAGGATAGTTCCTCAGTCCTTTCACAAGATAAAATAAGAGGAAGATGGCATCAGAAAGTGTCACTGTGAAAGCTTAAATATACTGCTGTTTGTTGATGTGAATGGACTACTCATAGTTCTTCAATTTATACTTGTTTCAACAAGCATAAATATATATGTGTATATATATATACACATATATAATTTTAAAGATATTCATTAATAAGGGGTGCCTGGTTGGCTAAGTTAGTTAAGCTTCCTACTTTCAGGTCATGATTTCAAAGCTTGTGAGTTCGAGCCCCATGTTGGGCTCTGGGCTGACACCTTAGAGCCTGGAGCCTACTTTGGATTCTGTGTCTCCCTCTCTCTTTGCCCCTCTCCTTCTTGGTCTCTCTCTTTCTCTCTCAAAAATAAACATTAAAATTTTTTAAAATAAGTAAAAGTATTAATATAAAAAGGCAAAATGCTAAACTTGTATAATACTCCAAACTTTCATCCTCTGCCCTTTTCCAATCAAGCATCACCTGGCATTCAGTCACCAGTAAATCAGGGCGTTTCCAAATTGCCTCCACACTCAGTGTTGTCTCTGCAAAATAAGGAGAAACTGTTTTTATGATCACTAAAGTTCTTTACAGAACTAAAGTGCTTTGATTTTATGACTACATTTGTATCTGCCAAGAAAACCCCAGAAACCAAAAAGCAAAAGTGGAGTCTATCAATTACTATTATTTTGATCTTTTTTTTTTGAGCAGCAGCAGCTAATGCAATACTAACAAGAAGTGAAATATTTACAATAAACACTGGAGAAATGAGACATGATTGTAAAGTTTAAAGAACCCATGAAACTGCACTATAAACTATGACAATTAAGAAAAGAGTTTGATAAAGTAGTGAACAAAATATAGGCAATATTAAGTGCTAAGAAGAAAAACCAGGAAGAGATGAGTTAGAGATTGTCTGTGAAGGAGTTGCATCGTTTAAAGGTCATCAGGGAAGGTATGTCCGAAGAGATATTTTCTCAAGACCTTGAATGATTAGTTCTGTCTTGACCAGAGATGGAGGATGAGTGTTAGATCCAAATTCCGAGGTTCCCTCCTGGCCAGTGCTATGTGGGGTCAGAGAAGGAGATGTTCGACTTAAAGGACCTCAGGGACACATAACCGTTTTCAGGGGAAGGTTGGAAAAAACTGACTTGCCCAGCTTCCAGCCGAACTGATCATGGTGGGCTGATTGATGGTGAGCCAGGACGGGAGATGGGAATGGTCTTTGCAAATCTCAGATTTATCTTTAGTTTGGGAGAGGAACAGAGCCCTCTGCGTAAGTCTGCTGGTTTTGGATATGTTGGAAACCTTCTTTTCCTGCAGACAAGATGAAAAATTCCAACAGCCAGTGACTGCAGGGGGCAAACCTTTTGTCCAGCAAAGTAGGTTTATGGACTTCATGCAATGAGAGAGGGTGTGCTAGGTGAGCCCTGAAGTGTGTCTTCGTAAGAAGGAGCAGGGAGAGAGTTTTATTTACTTGTTTTTCATGAGGCTTGTGCTCGTGTGAAATGATTTTCAAGAAGAGTTAGAGGAAGTAGGAATCAGCTCTGAATTGTTTGCTATCATAGTAAGGTAGAAAAAGCAAAGCTGGGCTGGGGACATCTTTTGTTAAAAAAAATTGAGTAGCCCTCAAAGAAGAGGGTCATTATGATATTCTATAGCTGTTGCATGACCTTTGGAGAAATATTCTTTAATGTTAACTTTGCAGTTGGCTTTATTGTGTCTGTTATCACAATCTGGTTAATGGCAGGCCTGATATTTAATACCTCAGAGAAAAAGTATAAAATGTCCCTGACATTTTTAGGAAATCAGGGCTGTGATCAATAGTGTTTTTTAGCCCCATTGTACTTGAAGTCAGCAGAAGAAACCCACAGAATAGACATACGCTGGCTTCAGTGAGATCGACTATCTTCCACCCGAGTCAGACTGACCCTAGTTAGGAATAGAGTCTGAATCGGAATGGCCTATTCTGCTCAACTGCAGATTGAATCTACATACTTTTTTTATTGAACTAAAATTTTTTCCCCAAAATATTACCCAATGAAAACAAATTAGTTCAAAGGAATATATAACCAGTCTAACTTTAAAACATTTAATTTTCTGTTATTGTAAAAACAACATTAAATTTACCATCTTAGCCATTTTAAGTATATAGTTCAGTAGGATTAAGTATATTTATACATATTCAAAAAAAATCTTTAGAACTTTTTCATTTTTCACCATTGAAACTTAATATCCACTAAACACTTCCTCCCCTTCCCTCTCTCCTCGGCTCTTGGTAAACCTTTTTATTTTCTTTTTCTATGATTTTGACTATTTCAGGTGTTCATGTGCATGGAGTTATATAGTATTTGTCCTTGTGCACTTGACTTCATGTAACTTAAATGTCCTCGAGGTTAATCCATGTCAAAGCCTGACAAGATTTCCTTCCTTTTTAAGGCTGCAGAGTACTCACTCGTATGTGAAAACCACATGTTCTTTATCTGTTTGCCTGTCCATGGATATTTGGGTTGCTTCCACCTCTTGGCTATCGTGAATAATGCTGTGATGAGTATCACTGTGTAGATATCTCTTCAAGATCCTGCTCTGAGTTGGTTTGAGCGTATACCAAGAAGTGGGATTGCTGGGTCACATGGTAATCCTAGTTTTAGTTTCTGAGGCACGTTCATATTTTCCATAATGGTGCACCATTCTGTATTCTCACCAACAGTATACAAGGGTTCCATCTTCTCCACATCTTTGCAAATACTCGTTTTCTGCTCTTTGGATAAGGCTACCCCTGATGGATGTCATTGTGGTTTTGATTCACTTTCCTTAATATTAGTGATATTGAGCATCTTTTCATGTGCTTATTGATCATTTGTATGTCTGAGGAGAAATATCTATTCAAGTTCTTTGCCCATTTTTTATTAGGTTATTAACTTTTGTTACTGAGTTGTAGAAGTTCCTTACATATTCAATATATTAACCTCTATCAAATATATGACTAGAAATTATTTTTTCTCATACCACGTGTTGACTATTCACTGTATTGCTTCTTTTGATGTGAAGACGTTTCTGAATTTGGTGTAGTCCAATTTGTCTTCTTTTTCTATTGTTACTTGTATCATATCCGAGAGGTCATTACCAAATTCAAAGTCCTGAGGCTCTTTCCCTGTGTTTTATTTTAGGTATTTAATAGTTTCAGGTCTTACCTTTAGGTTTTCAATCCATTTTGAATAAATTTTTGTGTGTTATGTTATTGGTGACACAATTCTTTCTGTGTTGCATATATATTAACACAGGTTTCTAATGACTTCTTAGCATTTAAAAAACAGTCTGTACATATTGAGGCAGGATTTGCCCGTCTGCCCTACAGTGCCACAGGCTTCTCTATTTGTCTGTATGTTTATCCCTACAGGACCCTGGCGAGAGAGTGGAGGGAGAGTGCAGTGAATTACCTGCTGGGTTTGCATGTGGTCGGCTTCATGCTCACCTGTGGTGCAGGAGCCTTGTAATTAGTTTCTGCATTTCACACTGTGGTATTTTGTTGGCTTGTTGCTGTTCAATCCGTGTTTCTGGGGAAAGGAGAGAGTAGGCCTTCCTATTCCACCGTCTTGATGATGTCACTCCTACCAGTCTACTTTTTAAAACCAAAATCTGAAAACACTCTTCACTCAATTTAGTTGAGGATCTTTAGCACAGAGTTTGTAGAAAATCTATGGTTGGAAATGTCTGGAAGAGACTTAAAGCATACCGAAATACATCCAAGTATTTTAGACAGTGTGTTTGGTTCCTCCCTTTCTCCTTCTCTTCAAAAATAATGGAAGGTATTTTCAGATTTCATGCCAAGTGCTGGATGGAGGAAGAGGATGGCACTATCCATGTCCTTACTTTACAGAATTATAAACTGAAGTTAAAAAAAAATTTAAAGAAATTAACCAATAAATACATCTGGTAATTGACCAAGCTAGGATTTCGATTCTTGCCTCTTTGAACCCAGTTCCTTCAAGAAAACTTTTGTTGGAGAGAAATCAACACTTTTAGACAGCTATTTAGGTGTTTCCTGGGTCTTTTCCCCCTCAGACAATCCTCTTTCCTCTTTAAAGTTCGTCCCCCCCCTTCTGTCCTCTGCACTGCTGTCTGATGGCCCATTCTCTCCTGTCACCCTCCTTCACTTAGAAGCCCAACATGGATATGTATGAAGGAATGATAGAAACAGGAAAGAGCTGTCCTTAGCTTACTCTGGATTCTCAGGGAAAATTAGGCTTCAGAGAAGAACAGGGCACGGACTGAGCTGATGCATGATTTTCAGGAAAGTAGCCTACATACTTTCTTGGTTCTGGACTTATATTCCTCTGTTTATGAAATGAAGGTTAGTAGACCCCCTCCCAGTGAGAACATCTACCTTTGAGATTGATAAAGACCCAGTGGAGGCAGCACACTTTCAGAGAGCAGCTTCATTGGGCATCCCTGCAGTTTTCAATTAGATGGTTACTGGGGATGTAACTACCACCGTAGAAAACAATCTTTGCACATCCACTCAAGTACAGGTGGCTAGCCTGGGAGACTGGTGGGGTATTGGGTAGTTATTATTGAAAGAAAGGCCACCTATTATTTTCCTCTCCTAATAAGGTGTTTGAGCAGAAAGATGAAATGAGAACGAGGTTCAGAGTGCTGCTTTTGAAGGCCGTCAGCCAGGAAAAGGATTAGCCTGTGGTCCGCATCCAGATTGGAGAAACCAGTAATGTGGCAGGAAGCTTTTTCCTTTGTTTGCTTATTTTGTTTTTGTTTTGGTTCTTAGGTAAAATCTAATGAGGGAATAAAATGCAGTGGAGTGAAAAAACCACTTGATTGAATATTTCCTTTTTCTCTTCCTTCCTGTAAGTGGCTGCTCACAGATCACTTAATGAACTATGGCGACAGATGCCTGCTCCGTTACGGAGTTCTCCAGTTCATAACGATGGAGCAGACATGAGGAATGGGTCATATTTTTCTCGCACCCATCCAGAATTGAGAGGACTTCAACTGCTCTGAAGGAAAAGTGATCTTCTCTGGACAGGATGAGATTCTGTGGGCACTTAAAGAAGATTTGCTATCACAGAGGATTGGCTTAAATTGGAGTGCACTTTGGAGAAAGGAAATGCCTTTGGGCATTTTTGGAAACAGAAATGAACAAGGAAGACAAATGTAACAGGTAGCCTGATGTTGTAATCCTGGATGTGGAAGGCAATGGGAAGTGGACTAGTCAGATTGTTAAGAGGGAAATGTGGAAATGAAAGGGCCTTGTGGACAACGAGAAACTTCACGTGTATCTGGAAGTTTATACAATATGTGTGTGCATAAGGCTGTGTGTGCTTAGGGGACGCCAGGGAGCATCCTAGCATTTTACTTATTTCTGGCTGAACCTAATGTCTTGCACATGTGCAAAGGTGATACAATAAGGCCGAGCAGACTTATAAATTACCTGAATTATTAATCTATTTCTCAACCTAAATACAGATTCATTGGCAAAGAACAAAGGCCTTTACTGACTCAAGGTATTTGAGCACAACCTGTAATGAATCGTTGGCTGACTCCACGCACTGCAGGTCAGACAGACTCTACAGGGTTAATCCTAGTATATCACTAAACAAAGACAAACAACAAACAAGAACAACAAAAACAAATCCATATCAGGACATCATAAT
>NC_043715.1:9880560-9883071 GCF_006229205.1 Suricata suricatta
CTCTCTTTCTCTCTCTCTCTGCTCCTCTCCTGCTTGCATGCTCTCTCAAGATAAATAAACTTTAAAAAAGAACTCCTTAAAAAAATAATTCATCCAATCCAAATAAAAGAAAGAAAGAAAAAAAGAAAAATGCACAAACCCTCAGAGACCTGTGAGGGACGGCATCATCAGGCAGCCAATGTATGCAAATGGGAAGTGCAGAAAAGGAAGGAGAGAGAGAAATGAGTCAAAGACGTATTTGAATAAATAATAAAATTTTTGCTGAAAAAAAATTATACATAGTAAACACTTGACTGTCTCTTAAATCTTAAATATGGAATTACAACGTGGTCCAGTTATTTCACTGGTAGGAATCTGTCCTAGAAAAGATGTCTGTTCACACCAAGACTTTTATACATTATTCACAAAAGCCTATGATGACTAGGGTGGAGTAACCCTGAGTAATGCAGGGCAGAGTTTTTACTTGAGGCTTTACCTCTGACAAGCAGTGACCGAGGCAGAACCACAGAAGTGTTCCCTCCCAGCTCCTGGCTCAGACCCAACCACTGGGTGGGGGGCGGGGGGGATGGGGGTTAGGGGACCTCAGGGTCAGCAGAGCTGATTTCAAATTAACATTTTTTCCCCAAAGGATAAAATAGGATAATTTTACTTATTTATTTATTTTTATTTATTTATTATTCTGCTTTAAGGCCAGATTTATTTTTTTTCTTTTCTAGTTTATTGTCAAGTTGGTTTCCATATAACACCCAGTGCTCATCCCCACAAGTGCCCCCCTCCATGCCCATCACCCCCTTCCCTTCTCCCCCTCCCCCATCAGCCCTCAGTTTGTTCTCAGTATTCAAGAGTCTCTCATGGTTTGCCTCCCTCCCTCTCCCCTACTATTTTTCCCCCTTGCCCTCCCCCATGGTCCTCTGTTAGGTTTCTCCTATTAGACTTATGAGTGATAACATATGGGATCTGTCCTTCTCTGCCTGACTTATTTCACTTAGCATGACACCCTTGAGTTCCATCTACGTTGCTACAAATGGCCAGCTTTCACTCTTTTTCATTGCCATGTAGTACTCCATTATATATATAAACCACATCTTCTAAATCCACTAATCAGTTGATGGACATTTAGGCTCTTTCCATGTTTTGGCTATTGTTGACAGTGCCGCTATGAACATTGGGGTACATGTGCCCCTATGCATGTATGCACTTCTGTATCCCTTGGGTAGATCCCAAGCAGTGCTACTGCTGGGTCATAGGGGAGTTCTATTGATAGTTTTTTGAGGAACCTCCACGCTGTTTTCCAGAGTGGTTGTACCAGTTTACATTCCCACCAACTGTGTAGGAGGGTGCCCGTTTTTCCACATCCTCGCCAGCATCTATAGTCTCTTGATTTGTTCGTTTTAGCCACTCTGACCAGAGTGAAGGGGTATCTCAGTGTGGTTCTGATTTGTATTTCCCTGATGATGAGTGACGCTAAGCATTGTTTCATGTGCCTGCTGGCCATCTGGATGTCCTCCCTGGAGACGTGTCTATTCACGTCTTCTGCCCATTTCTTCACTGGATTATTCATTTTTTGGGTGTGGAGTTTGGTGAGTTCCTTGTACATTTTGGATACTAGCCCTTTATCTGACATGTCATTTGCCACTATCTTTTCCCATTCTGTCAGTTGCCTATTAGTTTTCTTGATTGTTTCCTTTGCAGTGCAGAAGGTTTTTATCTTGATGAGGTCCCAATAGTTCATTTTTGCTCCTCATTCCCTTGCTTTGGCGATGTGTTGAGTAGGAAATTGCTGCGGTTGAGGTCAAGGAGGCTGTTTCCTACTTTCTCCTCTAGGGTTTTGATGGCTTCCTGTCTCACATTCAGGTCCTTCATCCATTTTGAGTTTATTTTTGTGAATGGGGTAAGAAAGTGGTCTAGTTGCATTTTCTGCATTTTTCTGCATGTCAGTTCTCCCACCACCACCTGTTAAAGAGACTGTCTTTTTTCCATTGGCTACTCTTTCCTGCATTGTCAAAGATTAATTAGCCATACATTTGTGGGTCCAGTTCTGGGCTCTTTATTCTGTTTCATTGGTCTATGTGTCTGTTTTTGTGCCAGTACCATACTGTCTTGATGATGACAGTTTTATAGTGGAGGCTAAAGTCTGGGATTGTGATGCCTCCTGTTTTGGTTTTTCTTCTTCAATATTACTTTGGCTATTCAGGGTTTTTTGTGGTTTTATAGAAATTTTAGGATAGTTTGTTCTATCTTTGAGAAGAATGCTGGTGCAACTTTGATGGGGATTGCATTGAATGTGTAGATTGCTTTGGGTAATAATGACATTTTAACAATGTTTATCTTCTGATTCATGAGTATGGACTGTTTTTCCATTTCTTTGTGTCTTCTTCAATTTCCTTCATAAGTTTTCTATCATTTTCATCATACAGATCTTTTACATCTTTGGTTAGGTTTATTCCTAGGTATTTTATGGTTTTTCATGCAATCATGGATGGGATCAGTTTCTTGATTTCTCTTTCTGTT
>NC_043715.1:9883171-9977709 GCF_006229205.1 Suricata suricatta
CCTTTTATTTCCTTTTGTTGTCTGATTGCTGATACTAGGACTTCCAGCACTATGTTAAACAACAGTGGTGAGAGTGGACATCCCTGTCGTGTTCCTGATCTCAGGGGGAAAGCTCTCAGTTTTTCCCCATTGAGGATGATATTAGCTGTGGGCTTTTCATAGATGGTTTTTATGATGTTTAAGTGAGTTCATTCTATCCCGACTTTCTCAAGGGTTTTTATTAATAAAGGATGCTGTATATTGCTTTTATTAATAAAGGATGCTGTCAAATGCTTTTTCTGCATCTATCGACAGGATCATGTGGTTTTTATCTTTTGTTAATGTGATGTATCACATTGATGAATTTACGAATATTGAACCAGCCTTGTAACCCAGGAATGAATCCCACTTGATCATGGTGGATAATTCTTTCTATATGCTGTTGAATTCGATTTGCAGGTACTTGTTGAGGATTTTTGTATCTGTATTCATCAGGGATATTGGCCTGCAGTTCTCTTTTTTTGTTGGGTCACTGTCCAGTTTGGGAATCAAAGTGATGCTGGCTTCACAGAATGAGTCTGGAAGTTTTCCTTTTATTTCTATTTTTTGGAAAAGCTTGAGAAGAATGGGTTTTAGCTCTGCTTTAAATGTCTGGTAGAATTTCCCTGGGAAGCCATTTGTCCCAGGGCTCTTATTTGTTGGGGGATTTTTGATAACTGATTCAATTCCTTCACTGATTTTGGGTCTATTCAGATTTTCTGTCTCTTCCCATTTGAATTTTGGTAGTGCATGTGTGTTTAGGAATTGTCCATTTCTTCTAGGTTGTCCAATTTGTTGGCATATAATTTCTCATAGTATTCCCTGATAATTGCTTGTATTTCCAAGGATTGGTTGTAATAGATCCATTTTCATTCATGATTTTGTCTACTTGGATGCTCTCTCTTTTCTTTTTGAGAAGCCTGGATAGAAGTTTATCAATTTTGTTTATTTTTTCAAAAAACCAACTCTTGGTTTCACTGATCTGCTCAAATGATTTTTTGGATTCTATATCGTTTATTTCTGCCCTGATCTTTATTGTTTCTATTCTTTTGCTGGGCTTGGGGTGCTCTTGCTGCTCCTCTTCTAGTTCCTTTAGGTGCGCTGTTAGATTTTGTATTTGTGCTTTTTCGAGTTTCTTGAAATAGATCTGTATTGCAATATACTTTCATATACTTTCCTCTAAAAACTGCCTTTGCTGCATCTCAAAGTTTTGGATTGTTGTATTTTCATTTTCATTTATTTCCATATATATATATATTTTAATTTTTTTAATGTTTTATTTATTTTTGATACAGAGAGAGACAGAGCTTGAGAGGGGGAGGGGCAGAGAGAGAAGGAGACACAGACCAGAAGCAGGCTCCAGGCTCTGAGCTAGCTGTCAGCACAGAGCCCGATGCGGGGCTCGAACCCACGAGTGTGAGATCTGACCTGAGCCGAAGTCGGAGGCTTAACCGACTGAGCCACTCAGGTGCCCCTTCCATATATTTTTAAATTTCTTCTCTAATTGCCTGATTACCCCAATCATTCTTTAGTAGGGTGGTTTTTAACCTCTACATTTTTGAAGGTTTTCCAGACTTTTTCCTGTGGTTCATTTCAAGTTTCATAGCATTGTGATCTGAAAGTGCATGGTTTGATCTCAATTCTTTTGTATTTATTGAGGGCTGCTTTATGACCCAGTATGTGATCTGTCTTGGAGAGTGTACCATGTGCACTTGAGAAGAAAGCAAATTCTGTAGCTTCTGGATGTAGAGTTCTAAATATATCTTTCAAATCCATCTGTTCCAATGTGTCGTTCAGGTCCACTGTTCTTTTAGTGATTTTCTGCCTGGTTGATCTATCCATTGCTGTAAGTAGTATTAAGTATTAAAGTCGCTTGCCATTAGCACATTCTTATCAATAAGATTGCTGTGTTTGTGATTAGTTGTTTTATGTATTTGGGTGCTTCCGAATTCGGTGCATAGATGTTTATAATTATTAGCTCTTCTTGATGGATAGACCCTGTAATTATTATATAATGCCCTTCTTCATCTCTTGTTGCTGCCTTTACTTTAAAGTCCAGTTTGTCCATTATAAGTATGGCTACTCGGCTTTGTTTTTACTTCCAGTAGCATGATAGATATTTCTCCATCCCCTTACTTTCAGTCTGAAGGTGTCTTCAGGTGTAAAATGAGTCTCTTGTAGATAGCATATAGATGGATTTATTTTTATCCATTCTGCTACCCTATGTCATTTGATTGGAGCATTTAGTCCATTTACATTCAGTGCTATTATTGAAAAATATGGGTTTAGAGTCATTGTGTTCTCTGTAGGGTTCATGCTTGTAGCGGTGTCTCTGGTACCTTGTGTTCCTTGCAACATTTCCCTCATAGGGTTCCCCTTAGGATTTCTTATAGGGCTGGTTTGGTGGTGATAAATTCTCTCAATTTTTGTTTGTTTGCGAAAATCTTTATCTCTCCTTCTATTCTGAATGACAGGCTTATTGGATAAAGGATTCTTTGCTGCATATTTTTTTTTTCTGTTCATCACATTGAAGATTTCCTGCCATTCTTTTCTGGCCTGCCAAGTTTCAGTAGATAGGTCTGTAACTACTCTGTTAGGTTTCCCTTTGTATGTTAGGGCCCTTTTATCCTTAGCTGCTTTCAGAATTTTCTCTTTATCCTTATATTTTGACAGTTCCACTATGATATGTCATGCTGTAGGTTGATTCAAGTTACGTCTGAGGGGAAGTCTCTGTGCCTCTTGGTTTTTAGTGTCTGTTTCCTTCCCCAGATTGGGGAAGCTCTAGTTTATAACTTGTTCAAGTACCCCTTCAGCACCTTTCTTTCTTCTTCTTCAGAAATTCCTATGATACAGATGTTGTTCCATTTGATTATACCACTCAGTTCTCGAATTGCCCTTTCGTGCTCCTGGATATATTTTTCTTAGCAGTTGTGTCTTCTAATTCACCTGTTCTCCTCTCTGCCTCTTCAATCTGTGCAGTGGCTGCCTCCACTTTATTATGCACCTCACTTACAGTGTTTTTTAATTCGTCACAACTATTTTTAAGGTCCATAGTCTTTGTAGCAATAGCTTCTCTGATGTTTTCCATGCATTTTTCAAGCCCAAATTAACAGTTTTTATAGCTCTAACTTCCCATCTTATATTATGGAGCAAATATTCGTGGAGTGTGCGTAGCAGCATTATTCAGTATTGCCAAAAGGTGAAAACATTACTGAAATGTCTGTCAACAGGTGAATTGATAAACCAAATGTGGTATGTACATATATACCACATATATAATATACATATATAATGAAATATGTATTTACCCTTAAAAGGGCATGACGTTTTGACACATGCTGTCACGTAGATGAACCTTGAGAACGTTATGCTAGGGGAAGTAAGCTAGACACAAAAGGACAAATGTTGTGCGCTCCCACTTACATGAGGTGCTGAGGCTCCCAGGACCGGAAGTAAGAGTGGTGGTGGGCAGAGGCTGGAGGAAGGAGGGTGTGGGGAATTCCTGTTTCACGGTTACACAGTTTCAGTTTGGGAAGATGAAAAAGTTCTGGAGATGGAAGGTGATGCTGTTGCACAACACGTAAAGGTATTTAATGCCTCTGCAGTCTATACTTAAAAGTGACGAAAGTGGTAAATTTTATGTTATATATATTTTACCACTGTTAAAAAAACCCTGAAAAATAAAAAGAAGGCAGTTCTTTCTCCCACCACAATAAATTGCACCGAAAACCACCCCACCCCACAAAAACAACAAAATAATCACAAGGAGATACTTGGTTTTGCTAGTATTGTGGACGAGTGTGGAGAACACTGTACTAGTGTTTTTAGGGATAAAGAGTTGCCAAGTGAATAAAAAGTTATAAAATAATTTTGAGGGATCTGGAAATGCTTTTGGGCACTAAACGTTATAGAGATGAGCAAAAATACATGTATGCTGTAAACACTAAAATATGAAACTCTGTATTTCCAATGCTTTCTTTCCCTTCCTCACCAGCGTGGGTTTGTCAGGTGTCCGTTAGCCACTGTGCATCTGCATAAGGTTAACCATCATCAAGGAGTGTTTAGAGTGACACACAGAGAGTGCTTTTGTTGGTCCATTTCGTTCACAACCCAAGAAAGGACAGGGAACTAACGGGTATTTGTTAAATAAAATGTTAGCTTGGAGTTGAATTTTATAGTTTTATTCCAGACTCTCCACATTTTTCTTTTATGTTTTAAAGTTTATTTATTTTTGAGACAGAGGGGCAGAAAGAGAGAGAGAGTGAGAGTCGGGGAGGGGCACAGAGAGAGAATCTCAGCATGGAGCCTAGTGCAGGCTCAAACTCATGAGATCGTGAGATTGTGACCTGAGTCAGATCTGAAAATCTGACTGAAATCAAGAGTCAGAGTTGGACACCTAACCAACTGAGCCACCAACGCCCCTTGTCTTACCTTTTAAAGGAATCAGATTTGTATGGTGGAGAGAACATGGATTTAGGAACCATATGGTTGCCTCTCTGTTAATGTTGTAACCTCGAACTTCTCAACACCAGTTTCCTCTTTTGTAAGTTGGTGGAACTTACAAAACACTGAACTTCCAGGGTTTCTTTGAGGAGTAAATGAGATTAGTTGCCAAACCCAAGAGGCTGACGCCCAGCAAATACTGAGTAAATGCTAGTTTGTCTCCTGTCCGCTACCTTCCCCCTTCACGGTAGATCAAGATGTCAGCGGTGTGGGTATTAGTTTGGAAGGCGTAGTGTGGAGTGGTGGGTAGAAACATGAGTACTAATGAATGCCAGCTGTCGGAAATGGAACCCCAGCTCAGCAGTCGGCCAGCTGTGTGACCTCAGGCATGTTTCTCTAATCTCTCATTTTTCTCAGGAATACAATGCGGCATATAAAATTATAAATGTTACTCTACATTTTTTAAGGAAACAGTGTGAACCAGAATTTATCAGAATTTCTGTGTTTGTAAGGCGTTCTTCTGTAGTAGTACTGCAAACAGAAGGTACATCTATAAGTGAAGTTGCATGTTTTATGAATACAAACCATTAAAACTAAAAAAAAAAAAAATCCAGTCAGTTGTGCTAGAGGAAAGACTAAATTAACATTCTATTCTTTCTAGAGAAAATGAAATTGCAAAATTGTAGCCATGTATGAAAGCAATCAGAGTATATAGGTTACCAAAAGGAAAAGAAGCAGAAAAATATTTTCTGGATGCGTTTTAGGCACCTAATTAATATAAGTGTCATGGGCTGCATTTTGTAGTAGTGGTATTTCTCAGATTTTTATAGGTGATTTCTTTGCGGTTTCTCATTCTCTGTAAGCACATGCATTTGTACACATTCTGTATTTGTCACTTTATATTCTTTTTCTTTAATTGTACATCACAATTTGCTCCTGGGATTGCCTCTTGCCAGATCCTCATTCGAGCAGTTGATGAAGTCAGAACCCAGACTAGAGCAGGTGGTTTGGGGCCGTCCGAGGTGAGAATTCTACCCACAGAATCCTGTCACCTTTCTAGAACTAGCCCCCAAGCCTTGAGTGATGAAAATAAACAGAAGAAAAAATAATTCCATGACTGCTATGTGAAAGTTTTATTATTATTTTCAGATTTTGAGACTTTTGAGCCTGGCACCGTGGCCACTCCACACGCATTATCTCGCCTAATAACCACGGCTCCGCGGGGTGCATGCTGTTATTATCTCAACATAATAAGTGAAGAAAATGAGGTTTGGAGAGATAAGCCCTGTGCCCCGTCTCCAGGCTAGAGACCCCATTATCAGGTGTTTGAGAAGCATGACAGGAGCAGAGATTATGACAATCAGGAGGGCGGGAGGCATTCCCACCGATCTGAGGACACGTGCGGCCACGTTACTCGGGGAGGAGCTGCGTGCTATTTTCTCCCTGTACTTGGGCTGTGGGTTGATGAACGAGGAGATGCGGAGGCTGCTACTGAGACTGGGGAAGCCTGCATTTTTCTACTTGCTAAACAGGGACCGTGGCACGTTCGCAAGCTTCCATTTATCGCATCTAAAGAGGGCTTGTTGGGGGAAGGGGTCAGGGTATTTTAATTGTTCTGATTTTCATATGAAAACGTGCTTTCCAAAACTAGCATGTTTTTGTCATAATTAAAATGATCTTTCTACCTTATTTCATTTAAAAAAAACTTTAAATGCAAAGGCTCAAGTCCCTTGACATTTCTATTTAATTGAAATAATTTACAAACTAAATAGATAAGTGAATTAATCATAGTAATTGCAATAATATTACCATTTTGTGACCTAGATTGAGGTCAGTATGTGTAAATGATGCAAAATTAAGCAGGGGGGCTCCTCACTTTTTGGACAGTGAAAAATGATGTCACAAGCCAGGCACTTTATTTTCCAAATTAATTTTTAGATTGTTTAATCTTTGCATAATTTATATAAATGGAAACACTTTTATGATGGAGAGTCAATAGGAACTTTTGTATACATTAAATGTTATGTTAAAAATGAAAGTATATGTATAAAGGAGATATATTTGATTGTATAAATAGTTTGGTGGAGTTCAAGACATGATTTACAGAGTGATAATTGTAAGTTTCAGAAATAGCATTTAATAGTCTTAAACTCTTCACAGTTCCTTTTTCTTTTTTTTTTTAATAATAGTTTATTGTCACATTTGTTTCCATGTAACACCCAGTGCTTCTCCCCACAAGTGTCTCCTCCATGACCATCACCCCCTCCCTCCCTCCCCCTCCCCCTTCAGCTCTTAGTTCGTTTTCAGTATTCAGTCGTCTCTCATGGTTTGTGTCCCTCTCTCTCCCCAACTCTCTTTTCCCCTTCCCCTCCCCGTGGTCCTCTGTTAGGTTTCTCCAGGGAATCAAGAACAAAAATGACCTCTTGGGACCTCATCAAGATAAAAAGCTTCTGCACCGCAAAGGAAACAATCAGGAAACCTAATAGGCCACCGGCAGAACGGGGAAAGACAGTGGCAGACGGCGTATCGGGTAAGGGGCTGGTATCCCAACCCCACAGTTCCTTTTTCAAAACTCACACCAACTAGGGAAATAGTACTTTCAAAAGCCCTCATATAATCAATATCCATATTCAGCAAAGATCAACCTTACATTCCTCTCTTTCTTTTTTTTAAATCCTCTCATGTATTTTTACTGAAGTATTTTAAAGTGGGTTCCATATGCCACACCATTGGATCCATTAGAAGTGGAGTTGGTAACACGGAAGGCAAAGGAAACGCCTGGCCCCTTGGATGAGAGAGTTTAAAATCTGGTGTAGGAGATTCTGCTTTGTACCACAGACCTTGAAGCCAGTATGTGGTGCATCTTGGTTCAGAGTCCGTTTCCTGAAGGCCTGGCCTATGCTTTCTATGGAAAGTAATAGAATGAAAACAATCACCGTGTCTTGTAACATTTGAGGAAATTCATGGAAAAGTGTGTATGTGGGCAGGGAGGGTGCACCAGCCCAGGAGAGATTGGAGGGAGTTAAGAAGAGGACAGTGGGTACACCTGAGATTTTGGGAAAGCTACTGGCCTGGCGAAATGGTACTTGAGGAGGCGTGGTACATACAGGGTGAACCTGGGCATAGAGGGGGTGCTGGGGAACTCGGGTATGCTTGCCCATAGTGCAGGCATGAGTCATGAATGATTAGAGAAGCAGTAGTGGGAATCAAGAGCAGGAGGAAAATCTTCAGATATCATAAGTAAATACACATTTTTTCTGACTAGAAATAAAACTATTCAAAAAAATTCTAATAGTGATTAATATGGACAAGATAGAAAAGTATGGAAAAGAAAACTATGTTTTTATAGGCTAGAGATGATGATTAACATTTTTCCTTGACTTTGTTTTTTAATTAATAAGTCTTATTTTTAAGAGCAATTTTAGGTTCAAGGAAAAATTTAGCAGAAAGTACAGAGAGTTGTCGTACATGTATTCCTTGTCCCCCCTACCCTACAACCACCCCAACTACCAACCTCATGTACCAGAGTGGTGTATTGTTACAGTCCGTGAGCCTGCATTGAGTTTTCCATTGTTTACATTCGGCTTCACTCCTGGTGTTACACCTTGTGGGTTTGGACTAATGTCTAATGACGTGTGTCTACCACTATAGTATCATAAAGAACAGTTTCACTGCCGTGAAGATCTTCTGTGCTCCACTTACTCATCCTTCTTTCCCCTTAATTCCTGATTTAGGCATATAATTGGAATCATACAGTATGTGTCCTTTTCAGATTTTCTTCTTTCCCACAGCAATATGCATTTGTTTCCTCCATGTCTTTTTATGGCTTGATCATTGTTTTAAGCATTGAGTGATGCTCCATTGTCTGCACGTATCACAGTTTATTTGCGCATTCGCCTACTGAAGGACATCTTGCTTGCTTCCAGGTTTTGGCATTTGTGAGTAAAACTGCCACAGATGTATGTGTGTAGACTTCTGTGTGGACAAAAGGTTTTAACTCCTTTGGGTAAATACTAAGGAGTATGACTGCTGGATTGTATGGTGGAGGTATGTTTAGTTTTGTAGGAAACTGTCAACTTCCAAGTGTCTGTTCTGTTTTACATTCCGGCTAGCCGTGGACGAGAGTTCCGGTTGCTCCACACCCTTACCAACGTTTGGTTTTGTGTTCTGGATTTTAGCCGTCCTGATAGATCTGCAATAGTATCTCGTTGTTTTCATTTCCGTTTTTCTGATGACAGATGATGTGTGGAGCATCTTTTCAAATGTTTATTTGCCATGTGGATTTCTTCTCTGGTGAGGTGTTCCTTAAACGTTCTGCCCATTTCCCCCCCTGGCTTTATTGAAGTATGGTTGACAGGTAAAAACTGTATATATTTAAGGTATACAGTATGAGTTTGATATATTTATACATTGTGAACCGATCATCACAATCGGGCCAGTTAATATATCCATCACCTCATATAGTTATGTTTTTGTGTGTGTTTATGTTGAGAACACTTAAGGTCTCTACTCTTAGCAAATTTCAAATATCCCATGCGTCTTTATTAACTGTAGTCACCATGCTGTATGTTACATCTCCGGAGCTTATTCATCTTATAATTGAAAGTTTGAATCCTTTAACCAGCATCCTTCCACTTCCCTACTTCCCCAGACCCGGGCAGCCACCATTCTGCTCAGTTTCTATGAGTTCATTTTACAGAGAGCAGGGATCATGGTTGGACAGGCAGCTAACATAGCCCATAGTGGACCAGAGGTCATCATTTTGGACATTTAGATAGCAGAACTATCTATTATGTACCTTTCACTTAAACCTGCTCTTTAGCCACAGATTGAATATAGAAATGAATGAATAAAATGCTTGGTCTTTGATAACTTGTAATCTGGACTGAAAATTAACTCAATCCACTGATAGAAAATCTGGAACCATAGTGTGAGTACCCTGAAATTTTGTGTCCAGAGAAAATTTTTAGTTATAACTTAAGTGAATTTGAAGTATTGTATTAACCAAAGTTTCTAGCTTCTACATAACTTAAAGCTTTGGAAACATCAAAGATTTAGTATCCCTTAGCCATGCTTGAGCCCCAGAGGCGCCTTCTCACTTAACCATGAACACTAAGCACGGGGATGTTTCAAGCTCTTTTCCTGAAAATGCTGCCCTAGAAAGATAAAAGCTTCAAGAATAAAAAGGTTAAATCAAGATCTCCTATATTCTTATTGCTGGTATGTCCTAGAGGAAAGCTTGGTGCATGTGGACACGGGCTGTTCTCTTCATGTGTGAATCTGAGGTTGGTATGTATATTACAGTTGATTTTGCATGACATATCCAGATAACGTACAACAATTTTTTTCTGTTACATAAGTGTTGGGATCTTAATGGATAAAAATTTGAAATTCTTGGAGAACTATAAGGAAATATATGTTCACTATTAGTATATGATTTAGATATTAAATATCATTGTAAACCCCTCATAATCCCATAATCACAATACTGGCTGCTAACATTTTGGTAGGTTTCCTTACTAGATCTAATTTAATGTCATTTAAAAGCATAAAATTCATGCATGTTCATTTGTAAGAAATGAAAGTGGTACAGAAAGTAGGTATTAGTTGCTTCCTCAAGCCCAAGGCTTGCTCTCCATGATTGGCTAGTACTACCGGTTTATAGCCTATTTTTCCAGTTATTTTAGCATGTTTATTTTTAAAGCTTAGAAAACATTTGCCACCACCCATCATATTGTTGCATGAGAAGAAGAGTTGGATTTTACTTACCACAGAGAGAGACTGTTCGGAGGGTTATAATAGATAATGTGTTTGACTTCAGTATGAAAATCTTCCAGTTCAGCCAGAGAACCACTTTTGCAATTCACTTAAGTTCTTGGTACCATTTATCCCATTATAAAGAGTTGATAATGCCTTTGGAATGTATAACTTAATTACTTCATGAATATTTATAGCACAGCTACAGTCTGCTTGGTATGGTGGTGGACACTCAGAGGACTCTGGAAAAGATACTGGGCAGAGTTTGTGTGTTCACTGCGAAGGAAAGGAGGAAAATTTGGTGGCTGGTTGTTCCGTGTTTCTGTGACAGACACCCCCAGGGCTTAGTGGCAGTGCCCCTAGTGGTTAGATCACAGATATGCAGCCTCAGCAGGGCTCCTGTCTCTGCTTCATGCAGCGCCCGCCATTGGGCAGGCTTGGCTGAGGCTCACACACCTGATTGGCAGTTTGGTCCTGGCTATTGGCTGTGAACTTTGCTGGGGATAGGAGCCTTTGACCTTGCTTCTTCTCTTCTTGGCCTTCCCCTAGTACTTAGTTGTAGCTTTGAGGCTGGTTTCCAAGAGTTAGCATTTCAGGAGACAGAAGAGCTGCCAGGTTCTTACCTTTTTGGCCTAAAAACCAGACAGTATCACTTCTACCATACTCTGTTAGTCAAGCTGGCATGAACTAGGTTCAAGTTCAGGGGACTTAGACCTACTTCTCAATGTTACATGTGTTAAAGGGATTTCATGTTGTATTGTGTTGTGCTGTGTGTGTGTGTGTGTGTGTGTGTGTGTGTATGCGTATTTAATGTGGCACTGTTCTCCTTCCTCTGGTAAGATCACTTACCTTTCTGCGGGGAACTTCTTCACCCCTACAGAATTCTAAGGAATACTGGTGGGGGCTTCCACTAAGTTTACTGTCCATTGACCGCAGACTGGGTATATGATTTCACTGTGGCCCACAGTAATAGTATATGCATATGGCCAAGATGAATGGGTCTGGAGTGAGCACATGGTTCCAGTGGGTCTATCGTACTCTTGCTCTGTCTGGGACTATCACCACAGAACCAAGATAGAGCATCCTCCCCAATTCTTCTGCTCTTGCTTGTGACAGTGGTAAAAACCTGTGGCCATGTCTTCGCTCTTTGCCACATACAGAGAGCTTGTCTGCAATAGGTTTGAGTCTCATATGCCATATAAATACTTGACATCTCAGATTTCTGGGGTAAGTTTCCTGCCTTGGTAATAATATCTACCTTGCAAGGTTGTTATAAGGACTAAATGGGAAGTGGTAGGCACTCAGTAGATGGATTATGATTATCATAGCATATTGATTAACATAGGTATAAATGGATGAAAATCTTGAAGTTTTATAAAACAAGTTACCAAATGTTTGAAGCTATATAGATCTTACCTTTTAGAGGGCATGAAAAGTTGATTAAAAGGAAAGATGTTAATTATCTAGTTAGCAAAAGTGAACACACATAAAATATAAATTGGTTTGCATTCAGAGATCCGCATTATGAGAAGTCTCAACTTAGTTATTAGAATAATTAGACTTTACAAATGTGTGATATTGAATTGTACTTGATTTGTTTTTCTTATCTAAAATATGATGAACTAAATACATTTTTATGTGCACATGTGACAACAGCGGCAGTATTCACTTCCTGTAGGCAGCATCTCAGCAGATGTATCTCGAAGGCACGAACTGTTACAAGGATGAAGGAGGGAGTGTAATGTCAACGTAAGGGGACGTGACTCATTTCAAAAGTGATATCCTCACAAAAGTTTAAATATAAACAGTTCACAAAAATGGCAATGTACCTACAACTGCAGATACATCCGCAGTAACATTATGACATATTTTTCTTATTTCTACATTTTATAAATAAAACCTCACAGTTTTGTCAATGACTGAATATGTATCTCATCTGTGATAAACTCTGTTTTCAGTTGCGGTACCATATGTGGCTCAGTTTTGTATTCATCTCTTCCCCCAAATGGTCTGAGTATACTTTCTTTCAAACAAAGTATCATGTGAAGTTGGCCCTGGACTAACTACTGCTGCTCTCCAGCGGTTATAGTATCTACAGCTCAGCGTACAGCACGGGATGATGGTCGGTGCCCTTGTTTTCAGCGGGCAGCTCACCTACTGAAAAGCACAGACACATATGCCAACAATAGTAAATGAGATACGCCTTCAGGAGGAACCAAAAGTGGAAGCTTAGACAAAGGGCAAATGTATGGTACATACTCTCTGGATAATTTGTGGAGCAGTGAAAAGTGCTGTGGCCCGTTGAGTGTGTTTGTTATACTTTGTATCAGTGAGTTCTCATGCAGGAAAGCCAGATCTCCAGATGTAGGAGAGGTTGCAGTGTTCGAGATGGGGAGATGGATGGAAATCGCTGCAGAGATGTATCTGATCGCTGTACTGTTCTAACTCACAGGAGTGGCCTTTTCTGTCACACATAGGTATGTCACGCCATGGTGGGTCTTTGAATGTGAAGCGTTTCGGCAGTCCACTGGAGAGAAATCAGAATCTGTGGTCCGTGATAATCTGGCTGCCCTGGCTTGTTGGTTTTAGCCTTTATCACTTTTTATTTTGTTGCTGTTCTCAGTGTTCCCATTAAGTAAAGACTTGTTGCCCATAGCATTTTGTATACAAGAAAGCGTAAGTTAATAAGGTATTTTTTTTCTAAGCCTGAAGGAATAGAGGGAAAATCAACAAAAATAACTCGAGATAACTGAGGAAATGGCTCTACATATGTTCACATTTCATGTGCTTCTGACTTATACCTCAGTGCTGAGGTGAAAAAAATGTAGGCAGGATAGCAGTACTGTTCAGTGGGTTCATAGGCCATTGAGAGTAAAGTAATTTGTGCTGGGGGGAGAGAATCAGCAGTGGAGTACTCTTAAGGTGTCTGTCTCTCCTTGGTCTGTCCTTCAACATGTGGTGACGATGTAAGTGTCATTTTTATAATTTTTTAAGTAAAAATGGTCTTGACAAGCTTGAATAATCCATAGGATGCATGTAAGAGTATAACAGAGGTGCGTATAATGGTATCCTTCACTTAGATCTTCATACTAGCTGTATTATGTGCACAAAGAGAAAACACACTAAGTATAGTAAGCTCCTACTTTGTGGGAAAAAATCAAAAGAGCTCCATGTTTATATAAACACACCTGTGTGCATATGTGTCTGGGACGTTTCCAGAAGGAGATGCAAATATGGTGACAGTGGCTGCTGTAGAGCAGGCCAGAGGGACTGGCGAACTGAAAGGCAAGTGCTGCTTACCTTGTGCTGCATACGTTTTTATGTTGCTTGAAACTTTCTTTTTAACTACTTAAGTTTTGAGAGAGAGAGAGAGAGAGAGAGAGAGAGCGAGCGAGCGAGCGCACACGTATAAGCAGGAGAGGGACAGAGGATGAGGGAGAGAGAAGCTTAAACAGACTCCACTCCCCATGCGGAGCCCAACATGGGACTCAATCTCATGAACATGAGATCATGACCTTAGCTGAAATCAAGACTTGGACGCCTAGCTGAATGGGCTCCCCAGCTGCCCCATCTGTCTAATTTTTCAAAATGTTCATGTGTTAATTTTTTTTAGTGCACTGAATCAGAAGGGGCAAGTGAGGATGCAAGTAAGGAAGATGTGGATTAACAGGAGCCAGATTGGAAAACCGCTAGGGATTATGGTAACTGTAAATTCAAGTTAGAATCCGCTCTTTGTTGCAGCTGGTTGACAACAAAGTGAATTCATTGGATTTCAGTTGTTTGTCTTCCTTATTGGGCCGTGATGGTCTCTTGGAATGTGGAATATACGTTCTAGGAGATTCCAAGGGATACATGAAGAACTGAGGTTAAGGTGACCATTGCTCAAATGATTTATGTTTGGACAGTTGCGTCTGATCAGAAGGAGCTGGCCCCCTATTCTATTACCTGGTTAAGGGAGCAGGTGGAATAGTCCAGGTGTTATGCTTAAATTAGTTTTTTTTAAATGTTTTAAATGAATCTTCCATTTCATAGATGGGCTCTCCATTGTTATTCTGTTAGGCTTCTAGTTTTCCTCCAAAACCAGATTACCATGCTAGATGCTTAGACTTGAGCCAAGAACAGAAATAAAATCAAACATACACAAAATGATGAATTAATTTTTTATTTGTAGGAAAGTTTATTGTCAATAAAGATTTCTCAGCATTAGCCTAAATTATGAAAAATGGTGACAAAATCAACTTTCTAGACAACTTAGGATATTTACAATAGTGTAATAGAGGAAAGTATATAATTCCAAAGATGTTTTCCATTTTGGGACTATATGTACTGCTTGTTTTTTGGTAAAAAATATGTTACTCATTTTGCTGTACTGTACCTGTGTTTAGCATACTTGATATCCTTATTAGCATATACGCATTTTTTGCAGGGTGTTCAGTAATATCAATTTCACTTTGAAAAAAGGTAGCAATACAACGTGTTTGCTGGTGTAAAAACAGTTAAATCTACTGAATTAATTTATGTATAAGGATAGAATATGGTTAGAACATTTGATGGCATGTTCTAGGCTAACTATGTAACTGGATTTCCTATGTTGATTTATCCTCTTTGTCATTAATTGCATTAGAGTATATCGAAACAGTATTTGATATCCTTTAAAGCCGCGATAAATACCTACTTCCATCAGAAACTGTATTTTATTTTTTTTAACTTTTTTTTTTTTTTTTGGAGAGAGAGACACACACAGAATGTGAGCAGGGGAGGGGCAGAGAGAGAGGGAGATACAGAATCCAAAGCAGGCTCCAGGCTCTGAGCTGTCCCTACAGAGCCTGATGCCGGGCTCGAACCATGAATGCAAGATCATGACCTGAGCTGAAGTCGGACGCTCAACCTACTGAGCCACCCAGGTGCCCCAGAAACTATTATAGAATATAAACACAGAATATGTAGATATATATTCTGTGTAAATATGTAGAATAAAAAATTGTGCCTGGAAGAGTTCTGACCACATCAGCCTCCATGTGCTCTTTCCCGCTCCCTATAGCTCCCCCCTCCTTTTTTTTTAAATTATGAGAGAACAATCTGGATGCTGGGGAGGTTGGAGCCAGTCTGGCATTAAGCAGAGAGGCACAGATAATCTTCCCTAGTTACCTTTCAGCTTTCTCCCAGCGCTAAAGCGGAACCAACAGTACTCCCAAGCAAATCTATTTTAACCGCTATTTAAAGAGGCTCCTAAAAGAAACAGCGAACCTTTCTCACAGGTGCAGATTGTTTTGGCTTCGTCTCTGCCTTCCACGGAGCGGGTGATTAGAACAGGTTCTGCTGCTCACGGCAGCGCTGGAGGAGACAGCAGGTACCAGAAAGGGTGTAGTAGACACCTGCTGCAGCGGAACTCTGCTCATCCCCACACCTGCCGCACAGCTGGCACCTTTTTGGGGACAGCGACACAGAGACCCCATTTAAGTGAGTTACCTCTTTTGATTTGAGTCGGAAGGAAATTTAGTGTATTGGGGGAAAAAACCCAAAAAAGATTGTAAGCACAACTCTAATGTGTATAGATGGAATGTAGCTAGACAGGTCCATACCAAGAGTTATCTTTGGATGGAGACATCATGATTCTTTTACTATTCACTCTGTTTTCCTGGAGTTTTCACATTTTCATAATCAGAAAAAAGGTTATTTAAACATTTTTTTTTTGCTTTATCCAAGCATCTCCTATCTAAAAGGGTCATAGGATAACAACTTAGTAAGACATTTCAGGATTGAAGTTTTAGCTGTGGCCATGATTTACTCCCTTGACTCTCTTGTTTCTGAAATAGAGGAAACTAAAAGCATTTCCCTAAGCCTTTCGTCTCCTCCATATCTTCTTAACCACAATTTAAGGGGGAGACATTCTACTTAAACATCCCTTTTGCCAGATTATTCCCAATTATGTAGTGCTGTTGCTGGTTCGTTCCAAAGGGAGACCGTTTTTAGAGCTCCGTGGGGAGACTGGTGGTCAGTTGGAGCCACAGTCCTGATGAAAGACACTGAAACTTTGCAGGAGAAAAAAAGCAGATAATAAATTGTTCAACCTATAAAAACTGACTCAACTGGGTCTAAGAGTCATTGGTTACTTTGATCTATTCCTCAGCTGCTTAATTTACTTACGGGGCAGTTCTGGCTCTGTGGGTCTTGAAACTGGAAAATAGACTTCTTGATAGTAAATCCTTTTGAAAGATTAGGTAGAAAGTCAGCTGCTATGTTCACAGTGAAATGGTTGAGACTTCTGGGAAACTGCACCAGAAGCTGGCAGTCATTGCGTCTTGAGAGGAGACTTGGGCTCCTGGATTGGGGGTGACCTACCTTTCCTCCCGTGCCCTCTGATACTGTTCTCACTTACAACTTAGCAACAAGTAATAATAGTGCGTGGCTCAGACTTAAATTTTCTGACTTTTCCTGATGTGATTTTCTCTATGCTACCAGGGATGACCTTATACTAAAAGTATGAGAAAAAAATTTCCAGGAAAGGCAGGAATATAAGCTGGTTCCTAAAGTAAACTTTTGTGGAATGTAATTGGATGTACTTGGCTCTCAACTTTATTTCCCCCCTGCCCCCCGATGCAGAGGCTCTTGAGTATAGCGCTGTCCTGAGGAGCAATGTTTCTACTTTGTGAGGTGTCATGAGATGTTACTTATGTCTTTTTGTACCTGTAGAAAGGGGGGGGGCTTCATCCGGTTTGCTCCCAGATTTGGTGTCACCATCTCTGCTCTCATTCCGTTCCTCGCTTTTTGGATGTCACGTGAAAGTCACACAGACAGCTCATACTCAACTTCTAAAAAACCTCTTATTCTGTGGCCACATACGAGTCCGAAGTCTGAGAGTCACCCCTGATTCTCTGCACTTCAGTCTGCCTCCCCCCCCCGCCCGTAGCTCTCCATGCAGTCACCCACCGAGTCCTGGGGCCGCTAAGTCTTTGAACTCTCTCACGGCCCTCTCGCCCTTCCCCACCGTGGACTGCTCTGGCTCATTTTCTCAGCTCATTTTTGCATCAGTGCAAAATCTTCACATAAATATCCTTGCTTCCAGTCTGGTCTCTGTCTCATTCAGCCCTCAATAGGCTGCCAGGTGTTTCTCTAAAAAGCATATGTGATCTCATTGCTTTTTAAATTTAAAATCCTTTAATGACACACTTTCCTTTCTATAATATTATTCTCAAGGTTATTCCTGATCTACTCTGGATGGAAACCTCCAGCCTCATTTCATAGTACTGTTCCCTTCATCAGCAAAGCCTGATCTTTCTCAGCACCTTCCACTTCTCCTTCACGAAATGCGTCCAGCCCTGCCTCCTCCAGTCCCACTCATCCTTTCCTCTCATCTGCTCCCCTCTCCACAACCATGCATATATTGACTCTTGCTCCTTCTCTATCATTTTTAATTTTGGGCTTATTATTTTCATACTGGATTATAAATTCCAGTTTATAATTCGGAGAGGGTAAGAGTCTAAGGAGGGAACAGTTTGGGAGGCAAGAGTTTTTAATAGGAGCGGTAAGGGCATATATACTTACTTGGAATTCCTACTTCTTTATCTCCCTGGAATAGTCTTACTCCATTTTTGATGTTTGACTACTGACAGCGTTTCATCTCCATCACACTTCTTCCTTTTGCCCCGCATGCGGGAAGCGTGGGAAGAAAGCCCAGCTTCTTCCTCCTCAGCATGAAATTCAGACGATGTAAGCCCCGGCCCACAGGTAGGAACCCTCACGCCGTCCCAGAACTCACCCCAAGCCCCAAGCCACTCTTTATTCGCTGTGCTCGCGAGGCGCTCTTGGCCGCGGCTCTCCACTGACAGCTTCAGCTTGTGAGCAGCAGCGCTGTCCGGACCGTGTTGGTGAGTGTGCGGCGGCGTCAGTCTTGGTATCTGGACCGGAGTTTGGATGAGAGCACCCATCTGCTTCTAAGGAGTGAATGTAGGCTTCCTGCCCGCCCCCAGTCATGGGTCTCCAGACTCGATTAATACGATATTTTATACACATAATACCCTATAGTATTTATTGCATATATAGAAGTAAAGATGGCATCTTCAAAAGCATCCCAGTATGTAAACTCTTCCCTTCAGACAGAAAGTTTGTTTTAGCTTTTTAAAAAAATGTTTATTTATTTATTTTGAGAGAGAGCACATGCACGTGTGCACCTGTGCATGTGCCAGCAGGGGAGAGAGAGACACAGAGAAAGGAGCCTGAGAATCTCAACCAGGCTCCAGGCTCCACAGTCAGCATGGAGCCTGAGTCGGGGCTTGATCCCATGACTGTGAAATCAGGACCTGAGCCAAAATCAAGAGTTGGATGCTTAACCCACTGAGTCACCCAGGCACCCCTGGTTTGGTTTGTTTTATCTGGGACATGAGAGGAGCTGAAGGAATGAACATATGCATTTATAAATCACTAGGGGAATCTATAAATATGAGCTATTATTTATTACATCATATCTACTTGGTTCTCCCAGAGTGTGTTATGGATGCCCGAAATGGGTGTTTATATGTTTCACAGATTACAAATCTGTTTTGAGTGTTCTTTTTGTCACAGAATGTCTTCTGACCAGTGGCATGCTTTCCGTAAGCTGATTTTAATAAGAACACGAAACTACCCCAGAGCTTGGTTCCCGCACCTGCCAACTTCCATGAAGAAGTCCAGTGAGCAAGACTTCAGTCTAATATATCACTCCGCAAAGCAAGTGTGGCCCATCATGCCAGCCTGTTTAGGTCCTGTGTCCTCTGAAAGGGTCGGAGAGCTGATGATAAATCCAAAGCCTCTTGTGTGAATGGTGATATCATTGGAGTCTGTCTTCCTCCTGTGGACTTTTCAAGGTCATGGTGTCCCAGCCCGTAATGGACTCAACAGAAGTGATGAATTCTGCATTTCAGGCCACACAAAAACTGTGTTAGTGACTGAAAGAACAAGAAGCCTCTTACTAAGTAACTAATCCCAATTCAAGCACTTTGAAAATAGCTATAATGAAAATCACACCAGGAGAAGGACATCAGATGTCTGTTAGCAAAACAAAGCATAATGAAACCCTTTACTTTACTCTGTTAGCAGGATCCAAATCACAGGCTACTGAAGAGGTTTTATAAAGCACCATTTCTTTCTTCCTTTCTTTTTTAAAAATGTCTAACACATTGATGTAGCAACACAAAGAAAGTGTCAAAAATAGAAAATGTGTCCTATAATTCAATTCTTTTCAATATGCATCATTACTGTTTGAGCCTTGTTCGAATGATATATTTTTCCTATTTTTCAGTAGGTTATAAATCTTTTATGTTCTATTTCATTTTAATGTATCATATATTTTTTCTTTTGGAAGCATAGTTTTCAAAATGATCATTTTAAAATAACTGCATGACAATACATGTTATTAATAAATCACCTTTTCCAAAACTATATCCCTTTGGTTGGGCATTTAAAAGATTTTCAATGTTTTCTATTGTAATTACACATAGCAGTGGATTTTAGAATTCGTTTATATGTTGAATCTTTTATAAAACAGTGTGCATCTTTTAATTGGGTATCTGTATTGGTCTTTTTATAAACATGAATAGGAAACTGGTAACAGAATTCATAAACGGTAGTATGACTATGGTTGGAATTCTTTTAGACCAAATAGTAAAGCTGGATTTACTTGTGTGGTATTTCTTTCAGCAAGCATATCAGAACTGTTATATGCTCTTTAGTGTTTGAGTGCATTGATATTAAACAATACAGCAAACTAGGTCATTACTTGCTACTACTGAAGACCTCATTTTTCAAGATAAAGACATACTTGGGAAAGAAATATTGTTAGCTTCCACAGTTCACAAATATTCTACCTGAGGGGAAAAACACATTATGATGGCTTTACTTGACTAAAATATTATCATAAAACAAAGAAAATATTAATATATATGAAGTAAGAATTAATATTTAAAATGAAGACTGGTTTGGTCTTTTTCCTTGGAAAGTTGACATTTTAATGGAGGTGATGGGCAAGTAAAGAGGCAGTTAAAATATAGGGAGCTGTGAGGCCAGTCCTAATGAGACCTGCCTTTTCCGTGGTCAAGAATAATCTTCTAAATTATTATGATCATGGGAGGGAGGCTGTTAGGAAATGTGACAGGCTTTGCAATGAGCGAAAAATGACAAATGAATGTCCTTTCTGGTACACTTTTCCAGGTTAGCTGTGCCTTTCACTGGCTTTGAGCTTCTTTACAACTCTGTAAATTGTAGAAAACTGATAGTAATGCAAGTGTTTATTGTCTATAAAAATGTGAATACATTGTGTCTGATGCCACACAATTGACTGTTGCCTTGTGGGTTTTCACTGTTTTATATCTATTTGTAAGTTCATTTCAGTATTCCTGATTGCCCAGACATATATGTCTTCTCAGAATTCTTTGAACAAACTTTAACCTTTTACTGGCTTCCTCATTAATTAATGAGTTAAAATCTCAAGTGTTCACTTAATATGTGTTTGACAGTCCTGATTTTAACTTTTTTTTCCCAGAGAAATATCTTTTAACACTAGGGTACAATAACTGCTTAGTAATTCCCTTATACAACCTTCAGTAAAAGGCCACCCTTGGCAATTCACAGACGTTCTGACAAGACTGACTTTCAGTGACATAATTTTGCAATTATTCAGCCTAATTCAAGTCTATGAAGATTTATTGATCGCTTGCTCTATGCATGCGAATCAGAGATCAATAAGATCCACTTGGGTCCCATATAGTCCACATGGGAACAATTATGACTCCAAGCCTGACTATGTTATGTGTTATGCTATGTGTAATAATAGAATCCTATGCAAAATGCCTTGGGAGATGAAGAGGAAACAGTGAATTACAGTGAGAGAGAATGTGCTGTGCTTTACCTAAAAGGCAGAATTTTATTTGAGTTGAGTCTTAGAGGATAAGTAAGGTTTTTACCAAAGGAAGGAAGAGGAAAGGACAAATTTTCTAGAAATTCAGTGGGGTTTAGAAGGGTATCTTGTCTGGAAACTAACCTCTCAAGTAGGTATGTGTGACTGGTATGGGGACACTCTGGGGGTAAATGTGAGATGTGAAATTGGAAGCAGGACCAATCACAGAAGCCTTGAGTGTCGAGTTTTGGAATCAGGACTTGATTCTAGAGTGGTTAATACCTTTCACTGGTTTTTAGGCGGAGAGTAATGCCATCAGATCTTAATAGAGGGGAGATGGTTCGAATTGTGGTATCTTGAAATATCCCAGCTGCTCAGCTTCTGGAAGGGATTTGTGATGCAACCAGCATATATGGGTTATTTTCACACTCAGCTTGGAAGGGTACACTGGGCAAAATGTCCTGTTACCATATTTCTTCAGTTCAGTCTTTCACATATATTCCTGACAGTCTCTTCCCTCATGATAATCTTCTCAAAATTATTCTTGATCACAGACGCCCAAAGTCTGATCTCTCTCACTGTCACACTTCTCTTTCTGCCAGAGAGTGTTGGAAAGGTCACAGGGATTTTGGGAATCCAACAAAAGAGAAATTGATTCAGAGATACATTTGGTTGAGGGTTAATATATATATTGTACGTTTGGAGTCACTACCATGTAGAGATAAATTATGGCTAGTCATACCAGTATAGGAATGTCTTCCTGGAATATTCATACTGCCCACGGTGCTGACCCACCTTGCACAGGACATGAAAGCACAGGACCAGAAGGTCTCTGGTCATGTGACCACATCCTATGGCTCTGGGCACTGTAAGTAGTGGGAGAAAAGAGGCGTGAAATATCCAGAGCCAGCTGCTAATATCTGGAAATTTACTATTGAAGGTGTGTCAGACCAATAATAAAATATTACAGTTTTGTGAGTGTTTTTATCATTTTTTTGATATTTGTGATTTTTAAATTCTGATATAATTTTATATTATTAATATCCTGTTCTTTTTCCTAAAGAGAGATCCCCACATTATATAAGCTTCATATTCCTTAAAACCTGGACCTACCTTTGGTTGTGTGACAGTAGATTTATTATAATAACATTATATATTATAACAAAAATAATTAAAATGCAGCAAAAAGGTTTGGAGGTGATCTTATCACCCATGGTCTTCTGACCCCTGCCTCCCATTGAAGATCTCGCCAAGTTTACCAGTGACCTAATCACTATAATCTGGTGGGTCATTTTCTCATCTAATTTTAAAACAATTCCCTAGTCTGTAAATATATGTAAAGAATGCAGGGATTAGAGAAATGTTTAAAAGTGTAAATTTTCACTCATCCCTCCCCAGTCTGAATCCCAGAGTCCTCCCTACGTCTAATCACTTTTAGTAGCTTAGAGGTTTCTTCCATATTCATATGTATCTGTATGTTTAGATGTGTGTGTTTAAATATGTATGTGTTTTATTTCTATATAGACAGTTTATTTAAAAATGCTGTTATTGAAGTATAGTTGACAGATAATGTTATATTAGTTTCTAGAGTAATTTTTAAATATTTTTATATTCTGCAGTATGCTGTCTTTTTAGTTGAAAATATCAGAGATTTATTCTGCATATTATTCTGCAACTTGCTATCTTTTTAAAAATACCTATCAGACATTTTCCATATAGGAGCGAATAGATATATATCCTTCCTTTTAGTATCATTAATATTGCACAGGATGGGGATACCAAGCAGTTATTGACCACTGCTTTATTGAAGGACACTTAGGTATTTACTAATTACTTGCTAGTGCCAATAATGTATGTGAGCATCCTTGAATATATAACATTATGCAAAAGGATGTGCATTCTGTAGGATAAACTTATAGAAGCAGAATTGCTCCTGAGATTAGAAAATAAGGAATATGTGTGCCTGTAAAATAGGTGGGAAGAATAAAAAGAAATGAGAAGTTGAGGAGACAGGAGTTAACTGGGGATTCGTCAAAATGGAGAGGAAATTTATAGTGAAATACAGCCTCTGCTTTCACATAGGTTTGGAGGATAATGAGGAGGGATTTGGGAATGCCATGGGATTTGTTCTGAATATTTGAATACCAGTTTGTCTCATGGACTCAAAAGACTGTTTTCAAACAAGATCTATTTGGGGTATTATGTACCAGGGCTTGGAGACTATGCTGACAATTCATGGGAGGTTTTGCACAGTAATGGGGGCCTTGGGGACAATGGCACTCGGCAGAATATGACTTCCATGGGGGGCAGCGCATGCAGCAGGAGCCCTCTCCAGGGTTATAGAACATTGGCCTGGGGTGACATCACTGGAACCAGAGAAGGCGAAAGATCAGACGCCGCGTGGTAGCTGGGAGGAGTCATAAGCCACTTCTAACAGTGTTTTAGAAATAATTGCATAGGAGTGACCGAGTGAGGAAGAGCAAGGGAGCGAGCATTACCTGAATCAGTGAGGTTTGCGGAAAAGGATGAGCAGCGGCCTCTCAGTGCCCACAGAGCGATGGTTCTCCCACCTTGGTTGTAAGTTAGGATGGCCTGGACAGCTTTGAAAAATCCTGATTCTCAGGCCACTGTCCAGCCCAATTAAATCACAGTCTTTGAGAGGGGATGCTGGCATCAGTATTTTTAAAGCTGTCCAGGTGATTCTAAAGTGTCTTAAAGATGAACGGAATTAAAAGTAGCTAACAGTGAGTATTCATCAGTCACAAGGATTTCTAGAAAATGGACTTTACCAAGTGAGGCTTAGATCCGGAATATGCCCTCAAGTTAGGTAGCATATGGGAAAGACGCTTTCCTTGCTTTATACCCCTTACACCTTACTCACTCTCTGATCCTAGAGATTTTTACTTACTATTTGCAAAGAAGTGGATCTACGGGTATTATTTCAACTCATTGCAGGTGGAGTAACTAGCTCCTGTGAGCAGGTATTTGTCAGATGTGATTTTCCTTGGGTTTAATTTTTTGGACTTGGCATTTCCTCGCAGTGTCATGGAGATGAAAGCATTAGCGGTTCACCCAGGGTGTCCTTGTGTCTCAGTATAATTTATCATCTGAGGTGGGGAACTGCCTTTTCTTCACCTGCAATTATTTCTTGTAATTAGAGCTGCCCTCACATGTACTAACGCTTCCCCATGAGACCCCGGAGAACACATTTAAGGGGAAGGATCACTTAATTCTTCCCTAGTGAACTGATCGCTCACCCAAGTGTTTCAGTCTGTGTTGAAAAAGTGCTGTGTGGGGTCACCCCTAGATGAGTTTATGTTGTGCTGTCTGTCATTTTTCCATGAAAATTTTCTATAAACATTTCCCCTCAGTTTAAGAAGCACTGACCAGCGGCAGTTAAAGAATGAGAAAACACAGGAGTTGTCTCAAGTTAAGTTCTTTAGGAAGCAGACTCCGGCGGCATTTAGTAAGCAGGATGCTTAATGTGGAGAGACCTCGGGGCCAACACTTGTTGCAGGGATGGGAGATTAGGAGTGGGGACGGTTTGCCCTGCAGTCCAAGCCCAGCATCACTCTTGCCTGAGCCCCTGGGGGGCTGTAGGGCTCAAATGACCATTCAGAATTGTCCCAAGTTGGGCCTGAAGGGCTAGCACTTTAAATTCCTGCATGTTTATAGACCACCCAGGAAGAAGCAGCACCTTGGGTAAGGCAGCGCTGCAGGTGAGGCCGACAGCACCCCCCAGCTGCCTGGGCAGCGAGCCAGCCTTGCCCGGCAGGTGCTCTGGCCAGCGCATCTCAGGGCCCATCACAGCGGTGTAAGAAATTTGTTCCTGCATGTAAAAAGCCCAAGCCTGGTGAGCTAGAAAAGGAAATTATTATATTCTCAAGTAGATAGCATGGGTCAGTGCTAGGACTGAGGAGTAGACAGGCCGCTAAGGACGCATGGTGTAGGCGTATGCCCGCACAGGAAGGACGCCGGAGGGAGGCAGAGCGTCAAGCCGTGCCATCCTTTTCTGCAGCCACAGCTGTTGACTCTGAGGAATCAAGAGCAGTTAGAATGAGGAGGAGAACAGAAACTCAGTAGTGTATCTGATATCTATTTGGTGTTCATCAAAAATCTAGTGATCGGTTTACTATATATGTTATAACTTTAAACAGAACAAAATAAAAGCCAAGTACTTCTTTTAAGTGAATGTGCATCTTGCTTCAAGGGCAGAAGCAAATTTGGCATGATTTTTCTTTTCTTCCACATTCCCTAACAAACAACAGCACCTCCTGCAATACATAAACTGTGATTAGGCAAAATGTAATAAATACCAAAGCCCCACAAACTCCCCTTCCTTACCTTCAACATCATTGATCTGAGCATAGCTGCCATGGAGAATTTGCAGCCCAAAGGCTATGTCTGTCGATATAAAAGCCCGAGTCATTTTCCTGCTGACACATGTTCCACGTTTCCCCTTCCCTTGGCAAGGAGGAGGGGTAGATGAGAAAACTGACCATGGAGTGGCTGCTGATTTATACTTCTTTTCTGGACCAGGGAATTCATATTGATTAGTTGGATGAATGAGTCTGTCCCTTTGTTTCAAATGATTAGAGTGAGTGTCTGCCCTTGGAATATATCACAGCCCCACTGTGACATGAGGAATAAGCTCCACTGTGTTTTTGTAAATCTCAATGCCTTTCCCATACTTATGAAATATACCTGTCGATGATACTTAACCTGGTTATGGAGAAACAGGTCTTCAGGGAGTTCCAAAGAATGTATATGCCAGCAAGGACATCAAAATGTGTCAACTTCTTCTTCTGGGCTCTTTGATGTTGCTTCATGTATTTACATTGAATTTGTCATCAAAGTGGTTGGTGACATATTTGTTACTCATCTGAATTCGGTTTTCCTGTTGTTACTCTGCTGTGGGGTTTCATAATTGATCAGTCTTCTACAAATAGCTTTGGCTGAGTTTCTCTTCTACAAGACTCACCGGCTTATGGGGGGGATCACTACCATAGACTATCCTTTATATTTTCATGAGATCTTTGATTTGTAACGTTTATCATTAACACGTTTACAAAAACAGATTTAGCATTTCATTTTCCAGGAATGTGTCTAGGTGAGGTGACTTTTTATATGAAAATATGCTTTTTATATTGGTCTCTCTGCTCCATGTTGATTTTTGAAGGAGAAGATAGACTTTTTAGCCAAATGTGCTTCATTCCTAAACTGTTAGAAATGAGTTTATTCTGTGGAGCTCAAATTTGTTTCCTTGAATTCTTCCCTTGGTACAACCTGGTTTTTCTCTCTGGGAGACCCCAATACAATATTCATCCTTCTCAACCTGGCAGTCCTTCAGATATTGAAAGAAGTTCTTAGGTGTTCCATTAATTTTATCTTCTAATAGACTGTATCTAGTTTCTTCAACCATTCAGAAATTAATTCAGTAATTAATATTTTTAAAGTTTATTTTACTATTTTGAGAGAGAAAGCATGGGAAGGGTAGAGAGAGAAGGAGAGAGAGAGAATCCCAAGCAGACTCTGCACTGTCAGCACAGAGCCCGACACGAGTCTCAAACCCACAAACTGTGAGATCATGACCTGAGTCGAAATCAAGAGTTGGATGCTTAACTGACTGAGTCAGCCAGTCACCCCTGTCATTACTAAGTTTTGGTGCTTAGCTCTACCTGCTGATATCCTTCCAGGTGGTCAAGGGCCAGAGGAAGGGCCCAGAGCCCTCCCTGCTCCTCCAGCAGGAAGTTATCTCTACCTTGTCTGTGTTCCGGTAGATTATCCACTTGAGTTGTAGCATTGGTCCTGTGCTACCCAGGTGATTTATGAGTTTCTTAGCTCCCCTTCCAGCAGGGCTCTGAGCCCCTTTGTTTCTAAGTGACCTGGAGATATTTCTGATCAACTGGACATCTCTATGTCAGTAAATTCATACAAGGGCAGGGTGAGGGAATGAGGGATGTGGTGAAGGATGAGCAAAGAATAGTTTATGAAAAAATTTGGAAAGGGAGCATCATCTTTTTTTTGCAAATGGTCTCTGGCAATCAGTGTCTCTCATACAGAATTGGCCCTGAGTGAAAAAATGCATACTCCAGGTGCAGTAGCTTCTGGTTGCAATTCAATTTCACGTAATACTCTTCACAGTACTCAAGACTTAAGCTTTAAGTTATATTCTTGGCAACTCTTCTGGATGTATTTGGAATATCCCTAAATCTCCACAATGCTCCCAGCTCAGACATAATCAATCATGTTGATGCTTCATAATTGTACCTATCTAATGTATTTTTATAAACTCAATTCGGAGAGCAGCACCTTGTGCCATAACCCACCTCTCTCCCTCCCAGTGAGTACATACTGGATCATTCTACCACCCCTCCAAGTACTGAGGACCATTTACAAAGATTTTGCTCCTCTTACTCTTAATTGTGGCATGCTACTCTTTCTTAGCCTTGCTTTTGTATCTTTGTATAGTATCTTTAACTTTTGATTCAGGGCAAGGTTAATGCAATGAAGCATGCATTTTGATTTTTAAATATGTGGTATATCCTTTAAAAACAACCACAAAGCTGTAAATCTGTAGATCTCTTCGTCTCATCTGACGAATTTCTCAAGAGGTGTGATTGCCAGGCTCCTGGTCCTCTGCTGTTCTTGGCAGCTTCACGCTGTAATGTCCCTGCTAGGTCATCCTTTCCCTTATCTGCAGTATTCTATTCAGTCAATAGCTGGAAACTGCGATTAGTGGGGAGCAAAAACTAGTGCTGAGTATCCAGTGGGGAAAATAAAACAGAAACAGGATTGAGAGAGGGAAGCAGTGAGCAAAGCACAGATGAGCGTGACTCGCTGAGCAGTAAAAATCAGAGAACAGATGAAGTGAGGATTTGTGGCGCCATCTCTGTTCTCTCCCAGGGTCCCAGTAGAACTCCTGAAAAAAGGACGTCTGCAGAGCATGTCTCCTGACAGTGCCTGGAAGTTCCCGTATGTCCAGGTTCCCCAAGGCTCTTCCTGTCCCAGTTGTGACAATTGACTCTCAGACTCTGTTTGCGTACTTAGTACTTTCCGCCCCCCCAGCCTGTCTGGGTTCTTGAAACTGGAGACACCTCGGAGCCTGCCCTAAAAGATGGCAGTAATTCTTATCCACCTCTTTCTTTAGAGATCTCCTAGTTGTACCAGCCAATTGCTGGAGTTTTCAGCTCTACCATTACCCTCTGTTATGGTTTAAATGGCTTTAATGTTGGTCCAGGTCATCACAGGGCTCTGATACAGTCGGATAGAGTCAACACTGATATAGCAGAGTTGTTCCAATGTGGTCCCAGGTATCCTGGTTTACGGCAGGGTCACGTTCTGGAGTTGGGGCGTCCCAGGTTTCTTTGCCTTTTTGAGGAAACTGCACATGCTGGCCCACTCAGAAGCGAGCTGTCTTAGGCATGTGGTGTATGTGCCTGAGTATTTTGAGGAGAAATCAAAGGAGCTCTGGTTTTACACCACTGTATGGTATGAATTGGTGAAATAAATCCAAAGAGAAATTAAACTCTTAAGTGTAGGGATAGCCTATGAAGCGCCAGGCCCATCCTAAAAGCATGTGGAGGAGTAAGAGTCATGATCCTTGGCCAGCACTACACTCATAACCTATATAAGGAGATAAGCCATGAGTGAGAAAAGCAATAGCAATATATTAGAACAGTGGCAACAGGAAGGTACTAAGCAGGGAGAGATATGTTGAAGAGTTATGAGCCATCTTTACCAGTATGATTTAGCCCTGATTTATGAAAAACGGGTTGTGTGTAGGAGTGAACTTTTGCAATCTGGCTGATGAATGACTGAGCTTTGCAATGTTATAAATGTGAGCTTTCAAAGAATCGGATCATTAATTGATTGCTTTAATGTGAAACACATTTTCCTAAAACAGATGCTAAAAATGGTGGTTGGGCCTCCAAAAGCCAATTTAGCTAAAAATGTAACTGAAATATAGAGATGTTGTGTTATATTATTTCCACTCTCTATACTCAAGGACAAAGCCTTCTGTATTTCAGGTCACCTAGCTGCAATCTTTTCTAGGCACACATCTCTGCTTCATTAGTACCCAGCCTTGGTGTTTACCCCTCTTACTTCCCAACCCTGAGACAGTATTCTTTTCTTCCCTCTTCTCTCCTACACCTCGGCCACCAGAGGGTGTCTACCTGCTCCTGTGTTTCTCCAGCATATGGGCAATGCAAGTGGAATCCTCCTCCAGCCCCTGCCCTAGCCTATCAAACACACATTCTTTGTTTCTAAAGGTAGTGATTCAGTCATCACTGGTGAAACCCTGGAAGAGGTTATTTTGGTTGTAAAAGCATTTGGAAGTGTGTTTCAGGGAGAATGTTGGGGGTGATAGGAAGGAAGGTTGAGGTTAGCTTAATGGTAAGACAGATTGGTTGGGCTGAGTGCACACTAAAAAGTAAGGCTGCACATAATGGTCACATGTCTCAATGACAAGTGCTTTGGCTGCCTATGTTTTACTATCCGAATGTCTCCAAAAATGTATGAAATTCCTGTTGATCTCTACATTTTGCCCATTTTTCTAAATGGCTTAAAACAGTAACTATGTTATTCTCCCTCCCAGTTGTGTGGGTTGATTGGGTCCAGCCCTGAGGTTTCCCATGTTGTTGTGGTGACATGGCAGCTGAGACTGGACTCACTGGAGGGTTGTCTGTCGTGATAGGATTATTTGGCTGCTCCCCACCTTCGTATAGCGTGTTGGCTTTTCCTCTCCACAGAGCATCTGTATGTGGTTTCTTCGTTTGATGTCCGAGCAGAACACCTGATGGCTCGGGGTTCCCAAGAGCACCAGCGGAAGCCGCAAGAACTTTTTAAGGCCTTGGATGACTTCTGTTGTGGTATCTTCAAGTTCACTGATCTTTTCTCCCTCAGGTGTCTAATCTGCTGTAAAATACATTTAGTGAAATATTCATTTCAGATCTTGCATTATTCATCTCTAAAATTCCTCCATAGTTCTTATTTAATTCACATATTTTTTCATTATTTTTATGTCATTCTTTAAATCCTCAGTCCTATTTAAGATACTTAGAAAAGGTGTTTTAATGTTCTCTGTCAGTTTGGTCATTTCTGGTCTATTTCGGTTGATCACATTTTGGTATGGATCACATTTTCCTGCTGTTTTCCTGTCCAGTATTTTTTATTGGCTATAGGACATTTCTAGATTTTACATTTTTAATTGCTTTTTTTTTCTTTAAAAACTTGGATTTTGTTGGTGATGGGCAAGAAAGCGACTAAAGGATAAAGCTGATCTTTTTTGAGAATTGCTTCTAATCTCTTTCATCATGAATCTAGAGTCGGATTACCATCTGTCCTGAGTTGTCTGGAAATGAGGGATTTTCAAAGAGGCAGCTCGTTAAGTGCCAACCCTGGGAAGATTGTGGGAAACCAGGGCAAGCTGGTTATCCTCAGACTTTAGAGTAGCCTTTAACAGACTTGAGGGAAAAAATATGAAAAATAAAAGTTTTGATGGGGCGCCTGGGTGGCTCAGTCGGTTGGGCGTCCGACTTCAGCTCAGGTCATGATCTCGCGGTTTGTGGGTTCGAGCCCCATGTCGGGCTCTGTGCTGACAGCAAGCTCAGAGCCTGGAGTCTGTCTTTGGATTCTGCGTCTCCCTCTCTCTCTGACCCTCCCCTGCTCACGCTGTCTCTCTCTCTCTCAACAATAAACATTAAAAAATTTAAAAAAAAAATAAAAGTTTTGAAACCATGTAGACTGAAAAATGCCTGTATGCTACATATTTTTAGTATTTATTTTTTGGGAGAGCACAAGCAGGAGAGGAGCACAGAGAGGGGGACAGAGGATCTGAAGTGCACTCTGCGCTGACATGCTGCTGACAGCAGTGAGCTGATGTGGGGCTTGAACTCTCGAACTGGGAGATCGTGACCTGAGCCAAAGTCACTCAAGCGACTGAGCCACCCCAGTGCCCCTTCTGTATTCTGCTTTTAAAATGAACTCATAGAAATTGGGCATAAAAATAAGATGGAATTTATCTGATAATTCTGAAGGCATTGTTTTATTGCTTTTATCTTCCAGTGTTGTGATTAGCAGGTTGGAATTTGTTTGGATTCTTGAAACTCTGGATGTGACCAGTGTTATTTTGTTATTTTGGAAGACCAGTATGTCTTTGCTTTTGTTTGTTTTTCCTTTCTGAAAACATGTAGACTCTTCCCTTTTTTTTCTCCCTCAGTGTTCTGAAATTTTGCAATGCTATGCCTTGGTCTGAGCCTGTGTTCTCATGTTATGGCACTTAGATATTTTTATTTTTTACTTTTTTAAGTTTATTTTTGAGAGAGAGGGTGAGGGTGTGGCAGGGAGAGAGGGAGAATGAGGATCCTAAGCAGGCTCCGCACTGTCAGCACAGAGCCTGATAAGAGGTTTGAATCCACAAACTGTGAAATAATGACACGAAACGAGATCAAGAGTTGGATGCTTAACCAACTAGCCACACAGGCGCCCAGGTTATGCACTTTTAACTTGGCAGCACGTGTGCCTCAGTTCTAGGACTTGTTGTGTTTACATGTGCACAAGTTACCTAACCTCTGGTCTCGTTCCTTTTCTCTTTCTGGCACTCCTGTTTGCATGTCTTCTTCTGGACTCTTCCTCTGGTTTTCTAATTATTTTTCTCAATATTTCCCTATTGCTCTCATTTCTGGAAGATGACCTCAACTAAGTTTCCAAGTTTTCTATTGGGGTTTCATTTCTCAATAGAAAACTCAAATTTTCCATCACATTTTTAATTCACATAAACTTTTTTTTTGTTTTTTGGCAGGGAGGCTTCCACATATGGGTGTTTCCATTCTCGAACCATCCTGGCTCTGTTGTTTTCTCAGGAGAATGATCGTTTTAGTTTTAAGTCTTCCTCTTCCTGCGTGGCCTCTCACGCCGCTCAGAGAGTGGAAAGTGTCCGTCTTCCTGTGAGCGTGTGGTGAGGATCCGGGCCTCTGCCTCCTGCTTCAGCAGAGTTTCAGACCATATTTGTACCTTCAGCCCCGTACTTTCACGTTCGTGTCCTGGCAGCTTGGGGATTCTAGGTATAAATCCTCTTCGAATCTGTTTCCCCCCCTGCTGATTTACGATTCGGCTTTTCCAAGTCTGCCAAGCCAATGAACACTTGTTCTCAGCTTCAAAATACGGTTGTTCTTTTTCCCTTTGTTCTTATGTTTCAACCCCTAAAAACACTGTTACTCTCATTTTTTATGGAATTTAGGAAGGGATCCAAGTTTTTTTGTGTGCTCAACCCATTATTTTTATGCATTTTGTTTCAATTTAACATTATAATCTACATTTTTTCTCCTAGGAACCAAATTATTTACAACACATTGTTTAGTGGATGCATCTTAGATATTTTATTTAAACATCATTTAGGCTTACTCTGGATAGAAAAAAATGACATTCAGGGATTTTTAAATTTTTTTTCAAAATTTCCATAGAAATATGAAAATAGTAATCATTTTTAAGTTTTTAGAGTTTAAGTTTATAACCGTTTAAAATTATGGATCAATATTTAGTTGGAAACAGAGAGTGTTATTACTGAGAAACAATATGATTGTAGTCATCATAAAATGAAATTAATGCCAAGTTAAATACCAGATGAAATTTCTAATGCTAACAGTTGGATTACAAGCATTGGTACATTTTGTAAATTTTATCTCTTACTAAGAGCCTACGCTCATTGGATGTTTCTTCGTGTTAAGTTCTTGGATAAGGGTAAGTGGTTTTAATTGTGCCAATTAAACTAATCAGCCATCAGGAAGTATACAGAGAAGCTGAGATGTATTTTCCAATTTGTTCTTTCCCACTGTGGACACCGCTAGTAACATATTCATTTGGAGAGAATCGTCACAATGTTATTTCTTGGTGATGAAAATCCAAGAGGCAGGAGACAGAGTTGAAAGCTAGAGCAGGATGCATTTGTAGATGGCCAGACTGCTGAGTAAAATAGCTTATTGCTTTTTAAATTGCCTTATATTTTTTCCAAATTCTTAAACAGGCTCTAGAGAACAATTCGTCCTATGACTTTGAAAACGAGCTACTCTAAGAAATGCTGATTTCGTTTTTTCGTAGAAGATGCAGCAGTTGGGAAGATCATGTCAGATTTTGGTCTTACTGCAGGTGCGCACTCAGACGGTGGGCCTCTGGGTTGTTAAATGTGATCCCAAGAAGCTCTGAACAAGTGTAGAAGAGACAATTCACAGTTGATCATTCTGCTGGGTACAATTCATTTGGTTCTTTCCTGGGTACTTCCCCACATTTTTACTGTTGTCATTTATTCTCTTTGTTTCATTTGTGTCCACTTCTCAATCCAGTCCAATCCAGTCCCGTACAATCTAGTTAAGTTAAATAAACATTCATAGTGTCAACCTCACCTCCACTTTCCTTCCCAAAGAAGATCAAATGGGAGCTCACATACATGTGTGACCCCAAATATTCAAACTTATTTTAAATTGTGCTTCTTTTGTTCTCTTTCTCTCTTGTTAGGCTAAGGGACTTGACTACCTATTTACCCATCTGACACCACTTCCCCTCCTTGTGCTATGAGGTGCCCTACTACTCCTGTTCTTGTTCATACATCTGACTCATCCCATTCAATAGGGCCCTTCCCACTGGTCTCTAAACATGATCAGATTTTAAAACAAAAACATGCGCGCCTGAGTGGCTCAGTTGGTTAAGCATCTGACTTCCGCTCAGGTCATGATCTCACGGTTTGTGGGTTCGAGCCCCACGTCGGGCTCTGTGCTGACAGCTAGCTCAGAGCCTGGAGCCTGCTTCAGATTCTGTGTCTCCCTCTCTCTCTCTGACCCTCCCCTGCTCATGCTGTCTGTTTCTTTCTCTCAAAAATAAATAAATAAAACATTAAAAAAATAAAACAAAAACAGAGCATTCTTCCTCAACTCTACTCTTTTCTAGAGTTTTGTAGTGTTTTAGTCCACTCATCTCAAAAGAGTAATTCGAATTTAGGGTTTCCACTTCATCTGGAAGCACTGAGTGTTCGGCCCAGTCCAGCGTGTCTTCTGTGCTTATCACGGCGTCCACACCCCTCTGCCGGAGACCCCCAGTGATGGGCGGGCAGCGGGGCGCCGCGGGCATGCGGAGTTCCATCTCCCTTCTCAACAGTTCAGACACACTGTCTCCCTAACGCGCTGCCTTACCTCGGTTTCCTCCTGACATTTTGTACTTCTCTCTGTCAGCTTTACACACTCGGCGTCCAGTCTGGGTCTTCAAATATCCCTCATGACTCTTACTAAGGCCTCTTTGTTCCTCACTTCTTCTCACTTGGCACACTTCCTCATCGGTCTCCGTTGTGCCTGTGGCTGTGATAAACCGCACACCGAGTACTTCAGTCTGCAGCTGGCACCTAGGCCTTCTGTGCGGTTCAGAGCTGCGTATCCGATTGCCCGCTCCTCTGCCAGGGAACGTAACCCCCCTGCCCACAGTGGGACTCAGTCTTCAGTGATTAAGTGAAGTGTGCTCCTCCCAGTGCTCGCTCGCTCTCTCTCTCTCTCTCTCTCTCTCTCTCTCTCTCAATAAAAGGCCTCTCCTTCCACCAGTTGCACAGGTTAGGGTTCTGGAAGTCATCTTCAACACCCCCTTCTCCTGCACCCTCTATCCAATCACCAAGTGCTCTAGATTCTCTGAACTGTAGTTTCCAGTTATCTCCCAAATGTGTGGTATCATCTCTCCTGTCACCCCACCCGTGCAGAAGCAGACCTCCTCTCTGCAGCAGCAGCCTCAGGCCTGTTCCCCCAGATTGTCCCCACCCACCTCTCGCTGGGTCTCCCTCCTGGAGTCAGAGTAATCTTTTGAAACACTTTGTGTCAGTCCTTACTTAAAATGGTTCAAAAGTTTCCCACGGTTCTTTGAATAAAGGTGACAGCCTTATCTTTGCCTGAAGGCTCTGCATAATCTGGTCCCATTCTCTCTCTCAGATACCGCTTTGCTTTTTGCTTCAGTCACACTGGCTTTTTAAATTCCTCCCTTTATTTAAAAAAATTTTTTTTTAAATATTTATTTATTTATTTTTGAGAGACAGGCAGCTTGAGCAGGGGAGGGTCAGAGAGAGAGGGAGACACAGAATCTGAAGCAGACTCCAGGCTCTGAGCTTGCTGTCAGCACAGAGCCTGATGCGGGGCTCGAACCCACAAACCGTGAGATCATGACCTGAGCCGAAGCTGGACACTCAACTGACTGAGCCACCCAGGCGCCCCTAAATTCCTCCCTTTAGAGCCTCTTGACCAGTTCACAAGTTACTTGCACACGATGTTTCCTCTCCTTAGGAGGCCTCATCACACTTCTTGCCTGGTTAAATCTTGCTCTCCCTTTAGATATAAGATCTATGGGTATTTCTTGAGGAACTCTTTTCCTTCAGGTCTTTGATGTGGTTAATTTTCCACCTGATCGCCCAACGTACAGGTGATGCTGTGGTGTACCCTAAGATTACGTTGTCACCAACAGAGGACTGGTCACTCCCACCTGCCAGGAGCGTTGGCTGCTGCCAGCTCCTGGCCGTGGTTCTTGTTAGGCCTCAGCTGCAGGCGCGGCCCCGCTTCGGAGCACACCCTGGTGCTGGAGACAGCCCACAGCCCGTGGTGGGTCAGTGGAGGGTGGGAGGTAACAATCCTGGACTCCTTCTCTCGGTTCAGGACATCCTAGTGGATCGTCCTGGCTCCGGTGCTGCCCACTGCGTAGGCTGAGGGCTCTGCTCTGACTGCCTGGCTGTTCAGTGTCTCCCGGGTCTCAGTCCTGCTCTCCATGCTCCCTTACATGTGCTGTTCCAAGAGCACCCTCCGAAAAGCCTTCGACATGCACCTCTCCATGCCCGTGTCCGCAAGATGCAACCTAAGGGCCCACGTGCTCCCCTTCCCGCTCTTTATCATGGCGGTAAACATATGCCTGCCTCGGAATCGGGGCTCTTCTGCTGAGTAGTTCTGTGACTTTGCACAAATAAATTATGCTGCTTTGTGCCCTGGTTTCCTTACCTGTTGCTTTGTGAAATTTAAGGATAGTGTCTTAGTCAGTTTGGGCTTTGCTCTAACAAATTACTATAGACTGGGTTGATTAAAGAAAGGGACAGGGGGAAGGGAGGGAGGGAGGGAGAAGGAAGGGCATTAATCACATTGTGAGGGCTTACCCTCATGACCTGACCTACCCATAATTACCTCCCAGCGGCCCACCTCCAAATGTCGCATCGCTGGTTAGGGTAACAGTATGTGAACTTGGAGGGGGACGTGAGCATTCGGTCCCTAGCAGAGAATGTCTGATACATATATATATATATATATATACATATATATATATATATATATATATGTAACTGATTCTCAATGATGCTCTAATTATTACGGTTTTACTATTATCATCCCAAAGAAGTATTGCTGTTTTTATCTAGAGACAGTCTAAAATGTAAATACGTTTAGGAGGTGATGCCTTGACCTAAAATTTCACTAGAGTGTTATTGCACATGAGTTAATACACAGATGAAGAATTCTTTATTTCAGTTAACTGTGAGGGGTTCACAAATCTCACTTCTGTAGCCTCAGGCGTAAAGCCTAAGCACTCATAGAAAATCTGCTTCACTTTTTGGAATCCAGTGGTCCTGATCTCCCCTCAGTGAGACATTTCCTCAATTAACACCTTTTGAGCCTCTGTGGCTCTATTAGGGTGTGTCCACAGGGGTGATTTTGTGAAGAGTACGACAGGTTCGATGTGACTGCAGGACAGGGAGGAGTAAGAGGCTGCTTACCCGAGTGTGGTGACCACTGGACCAGCCACCAAAGAGCCTGTGTCCAACAGGACACTGCAGGCCGAAGCAAGGGAAATTACTAAGAAATACTTGGTCTTCAAAAGTCATGGAGTCTTCTTTTTTCAGTGTAAGTGAAAGTATCCAGTAGGGGCTTACTATTCCCTGCTGCTCTGGGCAGTGTGTGGCATGTTCCTGGCTTGTTATGCCCAGATCGCAATATCCCCAAAAACCAGAGGCCACCAGCGAGACTGAGTCACGTACGCAAAAGCAAAGGGCGTTTATTCGGGCTTAAGCTCGGGCTCTCAGACCTCACCAATGCAGTGGATCCGTGCCGAGAGCCCCGAACAAAGGCGGAGGAGGGTTTTTATGGGGTTTGGAAAAAGGGGGGTTAAAGATAATTATGACAGAGGTACAGTAATCCAGTCATCATCATATAACAGCCTTGGTAACAATTCTAACCATACACATTGTCCAGAGTGTCCGTTACTTTGGCGGGACCCGATCACAACACTTAGTGTTTCTTTGAAAATAACCAATTACAGGGTGGGCCAAGAACCCCCATGTGGGGTGAGTAACTGGTTAGTCTAGCATTAAACAACAGGTAACTATCTATGGTTTCCATCTCCAGGCCTGTCCTTAGGAATGTTAAGTGTTAGTTGGCCGCTTCTGATTGGGTGCTGCGAGGGTGGTCGCTTGTTGAGCAAGATGTGCCCTTTTCCTGCTATTGTCTAATGATTCTGGGAAACCGAAACTTAGGCCTTTGAGCTCAGAGGGGAAGCTTAAAGCCTGTCATGGAGTCAGTTTGGTTCAGACCTGTGTCCTTTCATTGTCATTGTTTTCTGGTTACAGTGACTGATGGGGTTCTCAAGGGAATCCTGTGCCCAAATGTCACAGCTCTCTCATTGAGCAGTTCCTCTTAATAACCTCTACCAATGTGAATACACATGGACACACAGAGAGTTTTCCTTTGGGAAGTAGAAGGAAAAGTGTATTTCCTTTTTACTAAGATGAAATATGTGAATAGTCATTTTTGTATTTGTGTGGGTAATCAAGATGAAGGAAAATGGAGGAATAGGAGAGAGGCCGAGAAGTATGGTTGGCCCTTGAACAGCAGTGAGTTTGAACTTGTCCAATTATATGTGGATTTTTTTTTTACAATACAGTACTGTAATATAGTTTTTGTTCCTTATGACCTTCTTAATAACATTTTCTTTTTTTCAGTTTACTTTATTGTAAGAATATAGTATATAATTCAAATACAAAATACAAAAGACATGTTAATCAACTGTCTATGTTATGGGTAAGGCTGTTGGTCAACAGTAAGTTATTAGTAAAGGTTTTGGTGGTCAAAATTCTTATGTGGATTTTTAGTTGCCAAGGGGAGTCAGCGCCCTAATCTCTGTGTGTTCAAAAGTCATCTGTACTAAAATATGATGAGTGGATGCATGAATTACCAAACAGCCTCAATTTTCCCAAACTGTTTGAGAGGAGAGTAAAAGGCTTTATGTGTATATGTTTTATATTACATTATATGTAGTAACAGTCTCTATTGGTGTCCCCTCAGAATTCATGTGTTGAAACCCTAATTCCAATGTGTATTAGGTGATAGGTCCTTTGGGAGATCATTAGGTCCTAAAGGTGGAGCCCTCATGAACCATGAATCAGTGCCATAAAAGAGGACGCCAGAGAGGTGGCCAGTTCTCTCTCTACCATGTGAGGGTACAGTGGGAAGGTGGCCATCTGAGGGACCCTCACCAGACATTGGATATACTGGCACATCGATCTTGGACTTCTCTCTCCAGAAGAGTGAGAAATGTTTGTTGTTTAAGACACCCTGTCTATGATAATTTGTTATAGTGACATGAACTAAGACAGAATAGATAATACATATATTTACAGGAAGAATGGTCAGACCTGTTTCATCCATCCATGTGTCCCTGTATTTATTCAGCCATCCATCCATCCATCCATCCATCCATCCATCTACTCTTCCTTCCTTCAAGTAAATATGGGTTGAAGTCAAAGCAACTGAAAATAAATTTTGTTTATATACATTTTTCAGTTATGGAATACTGAATTTCCAGATATCCTCTGTTAAGTACTAGGTAGCAGAGAATCAATAGCTGATGAAACATGCTAACTACAGATAATTCTCAGAGAAGGTAAGATCTGGAAATATTCTTTTTTTTAAAATTTAAATCCAAGGTAATTAACATATAGTATAATAATGATTTCAGGAATAGAATGTAGTGATTCCTCAGTTACATACAGCATCTAGTGCTTATCACCCATTTAGCCCATCCCCTCACCCACATCCCCTCCAGCAACCCTCAGTTTGTTCTCTGTATTTAAGAGTCTCTTATGATTGGTCTCCCTCTCTGTTTTTATATTATTTTTGCTTCCCTTCCCTTATGTTCATCTGTTTTGTACCTTAAATTCCACATTTGAGGGAAATTGTATGATATTTCTTTATGATTTATTTCACTTAACATAATACATTCTAGTTCCATCTACCTTGTTGCAAATGGCAAGATATCATTCTTTATGATCACCAAGTAATATTCCATTGTATATATGTGTGTTTTTTAATTTTTTTTAAATTTACATCTAAGTTAGTTAGCATATAGTGCAACAGTGATTTCACAAGTAGATTCCTTAATGGCCCTTACACATTTTGCCCATACCCCCCTCACAACCCCTTCAGTAAACCTCTGTTTGTTCTCCATATTTAAGAGTGTCTTATGTTTTGTCCCTCTCCCTGTTACTGTATTATTTTTTTCTTCCCCTCACTTATGTTCATCTGTTCTGTATCTTAAAGTCCTCATATGAGTGAAGTCATATGATATTTTTCTTTCTCTGACTAATTTCACTTAGCATAATACCCTATAGTTCCATCCACACAGTTGCAAATGGCAAGATTTCATTCTTTTTGATTGCCGAGTAATACTCCATTGTGTATATATACCACATCTTCTTTATCCATTCATCCATCAGTGGACATTTGGACTCTCTCCATACTTTGGCTATTGTTGATGCTGCTATAAACACTGGGGTGCATGTTTCCCTTCGAAACAGCATAACTGTATCGCTTGGATCAATACCTAGTAGTGCCATTGATGGGTCGTAGGGTAGTTCTATTTTTAATTTTTTGAGGAACCTCTATACTGTTTTCCAAAGTGGCTGCACCAGTTTGCATGCCCACCAGCAGTGCAAAAGAGATCCTCTTTCTCTGCATCCTTGCCAACATCTGTTGTTGCCTGAGTTGTTAATGTTAGCAATTCTACAGGTGTGAGGTTGAATCTTTTTGTGGTTTTGATTTGTATTTCCCTGATGATGAGTGATGTTGAGCATTTTTTCATGTATCAGTTAGCCAGCTGGATGTATCTTTTGCCCATTTCCTCACTAGATTATTTATGTTTTGAGTGTTGAGTTTGATAAGTTCTTTATAGATTTTGGATACTAACCCTTTCTTTGATACGCCATTTGCAAATATCTTCTCCCATTCTGTCGGTTGCCTTTTAGTTTTGCTGATTGTTTCCTCCACTGTGCAGAAGCTTTTTATTTTGATGAGGTCCCAATAGTTAATTTTTGCTTTTGTTTTCCTTGGGGAAAGTTGAGTGTTGAGTAAGAAATTGAAAAAGAGGTTTTTACCTGCTTTCTCCTCAAGGATTTTGACGGCTTCCTGTCTTACATTTAGGTCTTTCATCTACTTTGAGTTTATTCTTCTGTATGGTGTAAGAAGGATTCAGGTTCATTTTTCTGCATGCTGCTGTGCAGTTTTCCTAGCACCACTTGCTGAAGAGACTGTCTTTATTCCATTGGATATTGTTTCCTGCTTTGTCAGAGATTAATTGGCCATATATTTCTCAGTCCATTTCTGGGTTCTCTATTCTGTTCCATTGATCTGAGGGTCTGTTTTTATGCCACATTGTGTAGGTTTCTTCCTTTCATGCTTTATTGAAAGTAAATATTAATCAAAGACAGGTATTGGTAAGCAGGTTATGTCTCTAAAGAATTACTTTTTAGTTCAGAGCAGAATGTTGTCCCGTATACTGTGATACAAAACCTTTATGGATTAATGCATCTGGTATGAACCATCTCCCCCCGCACCCCCACATACATCACAACTTCTTTATCCATTCATTAGTTGATGGACATTTGGGCTCTTTCCATACTTCGGCTATTGTTGCTAGTGCTGGTATAAACATTGAGGCACATGTGCCCCTTTGAAACAGCACACTTGTATCCCTTGGATAAATACCTAGTAGTGCCATTGCTGGGTCATAGGTAGTTCTATTTTTAACTTTTTGAGGAGGCTTCATAGTGTTTTCCAGAGTGGCTGTACCAGTTTGCATTCCCACCAACAGTGCAATAGGATTCCTCTTTCTCTGCATCCTTGTCAACATCTGTTGTTGACTGAGTTGTTCATTTTAGCCATTCTGACAGGTGTAAGGTGATATCTCTTTGTGGTTTTCATTTGTATTTCCCTGATGATGAGTGATGTTGAACCTCTTTTCACATGTTTGTTAGCCATCTGGATATCTTCTTTGGAAAAATGTCTATGTGTGTTGTTAGCCCATTTATTCACTGGATTTGTTTTTTGGGTGTTGAGTTTGGTAAGTTCTTTATAGATTTTGGATACTAACCCTTTATCTGACATGCTGTCTGCAAATATCTTCTGCCATTCTGTCAGTGCCTTTTAGTTTTGCTGCTTGTTTCCTTCACTGTGCAGAAGCTTTTTATTTTGATGAGGTTCCAGTAGTTCATTTTTGCTTTTTATTCCCCTACCTCCAGAGACACATCAAGTAAGAAGTTGCTGCAACCAAGGTCAGAGAGTTTGTTCCCTATTTTCTCCTCTAGGATTTTGATAGCTTCCTTTCTTATGTTTAGGTCTTTAATCTACTTTGAATTTATTTTTGTGTATGGTGTAAGAAAGTGGTCTAGATTCTTTTTTCTTCATGTTGCTGTCCAGTTTGCCCAAATCCATTTGCTGAAGAGACTCTTTATTCCATTGGATATTCCTTTATGCTTTGTCAAAGATTAGTTGGCCATATATTTGTGGGTCCATTTCTGGGTTCTCTGTTCTGCCCAATTGGTGTAAGTGTCCATTTCTGTACCAGTACCGTACTGTCTTGATGATGACAGCTTTGTAATATAGCTTGAAGTCCAGAGTTGTCATACCTCCAGCTGTGCTTTTCTTTTTCAGGATTGCTTTGGCTATTCAAGGTCTTTTTTGGTTCCATACACATTTTAGGATTGTTTGTTCTAGCTTTGTGAAGAATTCTGGTGTTATTTTGATAAAGATTGCCTTGAATATGTAGATTGCTTTGGGTAGTATTGACATTTTGACAATATTTATCCTTCCAGTCCATGAGCATGGAATGTTTTTCCTTTTCTTTTTTCTTTTTTGTTGGAGTCTTCTTCAGTTTCTTAATAAGCTTTTTGTAGTTTCCAGTGTATAGATTTTTCACCTCTTTGGTTAGGTTTTTTCCTAGATATTTTATGGTTTTTGGTGCAATTGTAAATGGGATCAATTCCTTGATTTCTCTTTCTGTTGCGTCATTACTGGTGTGTAGAAAGGCAACCAATTTCTATACATTGACTTTATTTTCTGTGACTTTGCTGAATTCATGGATCAGTTAAAGCAGTTTTTTTGGTGGAGTCTTTTGGGTTTTCCACATAGAGTATCATGTCATCTGTGAAGAGTGGAAGTTTGACTTCTTTCTTGCCAATTTGTATGCTTTTTATTTCTTTGTGTTGTCTGATTGCTGAGACCAGGACTTCCAACAGTATGTTGACTAACAGTGGTGAAAGTTGATATCCTTGTCATATTCCTGACTTTTAAGGGGGAATTTTGTCAGTTTTTCCCCATAGAGAATGATATTAGCAGTGGGTCTTTCATATATAGCTTTTATGATCTTGAGGTATGATCCTTCTATCCCTACTTTCTTGAGAGTTTTTATCAAGAAAGGATGCTGTATTTTGTCAAGGTGCTTTCTCTGCATCTATTCAGAGGACCATAGCATTATTATCCTTTCTTTTATTAATGGGGTGTGTCACATTGTTTGATTTGCAGATAGTGAGCCAGCCCTGTATCCCAGGAATAAATTCCACTTGACCTTAGTGAACAATTCTTTTAATGTATTGTTGGATCTGGTTTCCTAGTATCTTGTTGAGAACTTTTGTGTCCATGTTTATCAGGGAAATTAGTCTGTAGCTTCCTTTTTTGTGGGGCTTTGTCTGATTTTGGAATCAAGGTAATGGTGGCCTTGTAGAATGAGTTTGGAAATTTTCCTTCCATTTCTATTTTTTGGAATATCTTCAAAAGAATAGGTGTTAATTCTTCTTTAAATGTTTGGTAGAATTCTCTTGGAAAGCCATCCAGCCCTAGTCTCTTGTTTGTTGGGAAATTTTTGATTACTGATTCAATTTCTTTACTGGTTATTCAGTTTCTTTACTGTTAAGATTTTCTGTTTCTTCATGTTTCTGTTCTAGTAGTTTATATGTTTCTAGGAATTTGTCCGTTTCTTCCAGAGTGCCCAATTTGTTGGCATATAATTGCTCATAATATTATGTTATTATTGTTTGTATTTCTGCGTTATTGGTTGTGATCTCTCCTTTTTCATTCATGGTCTTATTTATTTGGGTCCTTTTTTTTTATCAGTCTGGCTGGGGGAGGGTTATCAATTTTGTTAATTCTTTCAAAGAACCAGCTCTGATTTCTCTGGTTTCATTGAACTGTTCTACTGTTTTGTTTGTTTGTTTGTTTGTTTGTTTTTTGTATCATTGATTTCTTCTCTGATCGTTACTTTTTCCCTTCTGCTGGTTTTGGGCTTTATTTGCTGTTCTTTTTCCAGCTCTTTTAGGTGTAAGGTTAAGTTGTGTGTCTGAGATCTTCTTTCTTATTTAGGAAAGCTATATACCTCCCTCTTATAACTGCCTTTGCTGCATCCTGGAGGTTTTGGGTTGTTCTGTTTTCACATTCATCGGCTTCTATGCACTGTATAGTTTCTTCTTTAATTTCTTGGTTAACCCATTCATTATTTAGTAGGATGTTCTTTAATCTCCAAGTATTCTTGGTCTTTACAAATATTTTCTTGTGGTTGATTTTGAGTTTCATAGCATATTGGTCTGAAAATATGCAAGGTATGATCTTGATCTTTTTGTACTTGTTGAGGGTTGCTTTGTGTCCCAGTATGTGATCTATTCTGGGGAATGTTCCATGTGCACTTGAGAAGAATGTGTATTCTGCTGCTTTAGGATGAAATGTTCTGAATATATCTGTTAAGTCCACCTGGTCGGTGTCATTCAGAGCCATTGTTTCTTTGTTGATTTTCTGCTTAGATGATCTGTCCATTGCTGTAAGTGGTGTGTTGAAGTCCCCTCCTTATATGGTATTATTATCAATGAGCTTCTTTGTGTTTGTTATAATTGTTAGATTTTCTTGGTGGATAGACCCCTAACATATGATATAATGCACTTCTTCATCTCTTGTTACAGTTTTAATTTTAAAATCTAGTTTTTATGAAATAAATATAGCTACTTCAACTTTCTTCTGATGACTGTTAGCCTGATAGACGGTTCTCCATCCCTTACTTTCAATCTGCAGGTGTCTTTAGGTTTAAAATGGGTCTCTTGTAAGTAGCACACAGATGGGTCTTGTTTTCTTATCCTTTCTGATACCCTGTGTCTTTTTATTGGAGTGTTTAGTCCATTGACATTAGAGTCAGTACTGGGGTGCCTAGGTGGTTCAGTCAGTTAAGTGTCCAACTTTGGCTCAGGTCATGATCTTACATTTCATGGGTTCGAGCCCCATGTTGGGCTCCATGCTGGCAGCTCAGAGCCTGGATTCTGCTTCAGATTCTGTGTCTCCTCTCTCTGCCCCTCTTCCACTTGCATTCTGTTTCTCTCTTTCTCTCTCTCAAAAATAAAAAAGATATAAATTTAGTGCCATGTGTTGCCTGTAGAGTTTGAGTTTCTGGTGATGTTCTCTAGTCTTTGTTGGTTTTGGTCTTTTTTGTTTTGCTTCATCTTTTCTTCACTCAAAGAGTCTCCTTTAAAATTTCTTGCAGGGCTGGTTTAGTGGTCAAGAACTCTTTTAGTTTTTGTTTGGGAAACTCCCTCTCCTCTATTTTGAATGACAGCCTTGCAGGATAAAGAATTCTTGGCTGCATATTTTTCCAGTTCAGCATGTTGAATGAATGTATCCTGCCACTCCTTTTTGGCCAGCTAGGTTTCCGTGGATAGGTCTGCTGCCAGCCTGCTCTGTCTCTCCTTATAGGTTAAGGACTTTCTTTTCCTTTGATCCTTTCATCATTCTTCCCTTGTCTGTGTATTTTGTGAATTTGACTATGATATGCTTTGGCGATGGTCAATTTTTGTTGAAACCAATGGGAGTTCTCTGCATTTATGGATTTTTATATCTGCATCTTTCCCCAGATTAGGAAAGCTTTCTTTTATAATTTGCTTACACAAACCTGCCCTTTTTTTGTCTCTTCATCTTCTGGGACTCCTGTGATTCAGATATTATTCCTTTTTAATAAGCCTCTGAGTTACCTAAGTCTTGTATCATGCTTCCCTCTTTTTTTTTTCCTGCATCGTTATTCTCCATAATTTCGTCTTCTATATCAGCAATTCGCTGCTCTGCTGTGTCCATCCTTGGCCATTGTAACTTCTTGGTTATATGATTTTAATTTCATCCTGACTAGATTTTATTTCTTTTATCTCTGCAGAAAGGGATTCTATGATTTTTTCAACCCCAGTTTGTATTCTTTTTTTGAAAAATTTTTAAACATTTATTTATTTTTGAGAGACAGATCACAAGTAGGGGAGGGGCAGAGAGAGAATGAGACACAAAATCTGAAGTACACTCCAGGTTCTGAGCTGTAAGCACAGAGCCCAATGTGAGGCTTGAACTCACAAACTTGAGATCATGATCTGGGCCAAAGTCGGAAACTCAGCTGACTGAGCCACCCAGGCACCCGTCCCCAGCTCGTATTCATATTGTTGTGGTTCTAGATTCTAGTTCATACATCTCACTTATATCTTTGTTGATTAAGTCCCTGGCTCTCATTTCTTCTTATTCTTTCTTTTGGGGTGAGTTCCTTCATTTTGTCATTTTGGAGGAAGACAAAAATATAGTTAAAAATTAAAATTTTAAATATAAAAAAAGCAAAAAATCAAACAATGGTAGATCCTAAGTGTGTTTTTGGTTTGTTTGCTGAAAGGAGCTTGATAGAATAGAGAAAAAAAGAAAGAAAAAAAGAGAAAAAATTTAAAAAAATTATATAATATAATAAAACATAATAAAGCAAATGGAACAGAGTAAAGAATTTTTAAAAATCAAGTAAAAAGTAGTAAACTTTTTAATGTTAAAAAAGAAAAATTTTTGTCTTTCTGTATCCCCAAAAAAGAAAGAAAAAAACCCAATGAAATCAGAAGCAAAAAAATGAACTTATAAATGAGCCAGCGAACAAATGAAACTTGAATGAAGTTATGTCCAGTTTCCCCTCGAAGTCAAACTAGGAGGCACTCTGTAGCAGGTGGAGGGACATGGGCAGGTTTTCTAGGGGATGTGCTTGGAGGGCGGTTGGGCAGAGCTTGGTGTAATGGCTCCGTTCTCCCCTAGGCGGCGCTGCTTAGCTACTGGGGTGGATCAGGGTGGCACGCATGTGTGGGGAAATGGCTTCACCCTGCTCCCTAGTGTCTGGCACCGGCACTTCGGCTCTCACCAACCTATGATCAAGCCCCTCTCCTTTGTCTCCAGCTTGTCTCTACTCCCTGTCGCTACCCTGTACATGTCCAAGCTGGCTGCCTGTCAGACCAGGTGCCAGGTGGCACTTCCCTCCAGAGTTTTATCTCAGATGGGATTTATTTCAAAACCCCACATTTCAGAGACCCTCGTGGCTTTGAACCCATGTCGACACTCTGAGGGAGGGTCTCACTGAACGATAATCAGGTGCTGGCTTGCCCCAGAAAGTGTTTGTGTGACCGCGCAGCACCAGAGGTTCAGAGATTGTGCACAACAGAACACGTAGCCGGTGCCAGGTTTCACTGTACTCTGGCGTCTTTGTCTTAATACCAGAAAATGTCTCTGCTTTCTGGGGTCCACTGGGACCCTTGCTGTGGGGAGGCCGTATGACCGCTACCAATGCTCTCTCAGCAGGGGGACTTCTCCCCGTGTGGCACATGGACCCTCCAGACCCCGCTGCCTGCTCAGGGGCATTCGCCCCGCTTCCTCCCAGGGCACCGCCAGGCCCGAGCTCTGCGACTTCAGACTCTGCTCTCCACTGTTGATAGAATCCTGGTGGTCCTGAAACCCTTTCCTTCCTTCCCATCAGTGGTTTTGGGGAACAGATTTCTTGTTCAGTCTCCTGTGAGGTTTGCACTCTTTCTCTTTCTCTCCAGCTACTTTCAGGGTGTTTTTCCTGCACTCCTGAGGTGCCACACTCTCCCCCATTCTCTGTCCTTTCTCTACAAAACAGCTGCCTGTTGTCTGTGGATTTTCTCTCTCCCAGTTCATCTTTTCACGCCATGCACCTGCTGAATTCTGTGGCTCAAGTTATGCAGACTATCGTGTTAATCCCTGGCTCAGTTTCCTAGGTGTGCAGAATGGTTTGCTGGTCACCTGGCGGCATTTCAGGAGCAAGACAGGCTGAGGGTCTCCATGCTATTCTGCCATCTTCTCTCCCAAAGGGCCTGAGCATATTCTTGAGGAAATATTTGTCTTGGAATAATTTATTACACATGTGCCTCCTGACTCCAGAAGGTAGCTTAAAGCTGTTTGTGACAGAATGGCCGTGGAAATAATGTTCTGGGAAATGCCAGGCATGGCTATATGGTAATCCAAGCATGGAATTAATGCACAGCTTGATACGTTAGGTAGGCAGGGATTTAAGATGAAAAAAAAAAAAAGAGTAAAAGACACACCATCCTGAAAAATCCCTCACGTTGTCCTGGTCTTCACCAGCATGTTTCTAGTGACACCAGAAACAACTGACTTTCCAAGTCCCATCGCCACTTCCAGGCGCTGGTGTAACAGCGGAGGACCCTGTCAGTCTCTTCCTGCATTGGAGTTAGCCCGCGGTTTCCCGAGAACTCAGCTCCTCGTCTCTAGTTTGCATTGATTTCTCCATTTCACCAGTTCTTAACATGTGGACTGTCTTGTTAAGGAGATATCTATAATTACATGTGTGTATACGTACTTATTTTATATGTTTATAAATATGCTTATTATATGTATATATTACGTATATGTTATATGTATAGGTGTATATAGTTATAAAATTCCAGTTAATTGTCTTCCCGTGGATTAAAAGCCAGCTGAAGTAAGGTCTTTAGAAAACTTTCTTTTTAAAATTTTTTTTAAATTTGTTTTTTGACATTTATTTATTATTTTTGAGAGACAGAGAGTGAACAGGGGAGGGGCAGACAGAGAGACACAGAATCAGAAGCAGGCTCCAGGCTCTGAGCTGTCAGCACAGAGCCCGATGCGGGGCTCGAACCCGCAAACCGTGAGATCATGACCTGAGCCAAAGTCGGACACTCAACGGACTGAGCCACCCAAGCGCCCCTAGAAAACTTTCCATTTTAAGAATATATTCATATCTTTTATGTCTTGTTAATTATGAACAAAAGCACAGTAGAACAAACATAGCGAAGCAAAGGGAAATAAACCATAAAAGATTAAAAGGAGAAGAAAACGAGGCAAGATACAGGATAGTTTCAAAAGCAACGTTATTTTTTTATTATTTGGTGCAGAAAACTGTGAAGTACATAAAACAATCTAGAGGAAGTGGGAAAGATTTCTTCTCATTACTGGCCTTGAGGCAATTTTTTAAGCTGCCATAAACTGACAAACAGACATGATGGATATCATTATAAAATACACTCAGTTGGAAAAAGGAGCACAGAATGAAATGGTCCACATCAAAGCGAAAAAAAAAATCCCATGGAGTTCTTTACAGAGTGAGTGGCTCCTAGACTGTTAAAGATGGATATCACAGAATTAGCCCCGACCTTGCATTCCTTTTTTCTGGAAGTCTATATGATCTTTTCTTTATTACTTATATCTTTTGATTCCAATATTCACATCAAGACCTATCAAGTAAAATTAGAGTTGGTAGCCCTAATGTTATACTTTAATAAGCAATTTTTAAAATGAATCTACCTCCGATATAAATAATGAATGTCAGGAGCAAAAGGCATTACTGCATACTTGCCCTTTTTCACACTCATGGAGGGTGGGGTATGTGTGCATTAACTCCTATAGGCCCCCCCGGGACCATTGTGTTTGCACCAATGCCGAATTGTCCCCAAAGAGTAGACAGCGATTCCCCTAACACATCTGTGCACCCCTTCTGGGCTGAGGCCACACAGTGGTCGCTCAGGAGCCCATCCTGTGGGAAAGCCTCGTCACTTCCTGCTCCAGAGCCGTGTGGGTCACTGCCAGATGCCAGAAGCTGTGTGGTTATAGCAGAACTGTGGCGGGATGCAGACACGAGTCGGGGGTGCTCGGCTCCCCAGCCCTGCCCTGGGCTCAACCGTGTGACACGCGTCACTTAAGTTACTAGTATTCGAGCTTTCTCATCTTGTAAATGGCTGTAAGAAAGGCTGCCTCACCTGCTTGTTGCAAGAGTGAAATAAAGTTATGTATTAGTGACGTAACCCGTTATTACCCTGTCTGTACCTGTCATCATTGTCTTTGTCCGGTTATGTATTTATGGATTCTACTTGTTACCTGTTTTTGAGGATTCTTGCATCTGTGCTCATGAGAGATATTGGTCTGTGGTTTTCTTTTTTGTACTGGTTCTTTATGAGGCTAATGTCACGGTGATGCCCACATGATGAAATGAGTTTGGAAGTGCCACCTCTCTTATTTTTGTAGAAAAAGTTGCATAGATTTCACCCTGTTTCTTCTTTAATATTTGGTAAAATTTACCAGTGAAACCACCTGGGCCTGGAGTTTTCATGATTGATCGATTGATTTTTTTAAGTATTCTTTTTTTTTTTTAAGTAGGCTCCACCCTCATCTGGGGCTTGAACTCATGACCCTGAGATTGAGAGTTGCCTGCTTCACTGACTGAGCCAGCCAGGTGCCCCAGAGTGTTCTTGACTTAAATATGAATTCAATGAAAAAAAACTTTATTGGTGCGTCAGAGCGGCTCAGTTGGTTAAGTGTCTGACTTTTGATCTTGGCTCAGGTCATGATCCCACGGTTTGTGGGATGCAGGCCCGAGTCAGCCCCGAATCAGGCTCTGTGCTGACAGTGTGGAACCTGCTTGGGATTCTCTTTCTCTCTCTCTCCCTCTCTGCCCCTCTTTTGCTTACTCTTTATCTCTCTCTCTTTCTGAACATTAAAAAACTAAACAAAAACAAAAAAGGCTTTGTCATTACTGGCATTGATAGTTTTCATTTTTAAAATTATTTTAATATCTCAAAAATTGTTGATAATTTTTATTCCTGATATTGATAATTTATATATTCCCCCTCCTTCTCTCCCTTGTCAGTCTTTTCTTTTTTAATGTTTTATTTATTTTTTGATACAGAGAGATACAGAGCATGAGAGGGGGAGGGGCAGAGAGAGAAGGAGACACAGAACCGGAAGCAGGCTCCAGGCTCTGAGCTAACTGTCAGCACAGAGCCTGACGCAGGGCTCGAACCCAGGAACATGAGATCTGGCCTGAGCCGAAGTCGGAGGCTTAACTGACTGAGCCACCCAGGTGCCCCTCCCTTGTCAGTCTTATTGCAAGATGTTTATCAATTTTATTGATCTATTTAAAGAACCAGCTTTTCATTTTATTTATCTATTGTTCTTAGTTTTATTTGTTTCTCCTCTCATCTTTAAAATTTCCGTGTTTCTTATTTGCTTCAGTTCTGTTTTGTTCTCCTTTTTCTAATTGCTTGAATTATTGATTTAGTACTTTTTTTCTAATGTAAAAATTTAATGCATGAAATTTCTCTCCAAGGACTGCTTTAGCTGCATCTTGCAAATTTAGGTATCCTGTATTTTCCTTTTCATTCAGCTTGAAATGTTTTCGAAGATTTCTGGAGATTCGCCCTTTCACATATGGATTAAATATATGTTCCTTAATTTTCAAATATTTGTATATTCTTCTATTTATATTTCTCTGAATTCCTAGATTAATTCATCTATGGTCAGAGAAAATGCTTTGTATAGTTTCAGTTCTTTTGGGTTTGGCACAGTGTCTTTTATGACCCAGGATGCATTCTGTGTTGGTGAATGTTCTGTGCATGAAACAAAGCCCCCAGACCTACAATGTAATAATAGCAGACATTCATTGAACATTTACTATGTTCTAGGAACACAGCTAAATCCTTTATGTAGCCTATTCCATTTAATTCTCAGAAGAATTTTAAGAGGTAGGCTCTATTCCTGTAATAACCCAGGTTTCAAAAGAAACTGAGAGTCAGAAGTAAATTAGCAAACAATAAATCCAGGTAGATTCAAAGCTAGGTCTCTGACTTGAGAGTCCATCCGCTTATCCACTCTGCTGTTGTATTTACTTATTCCTGCATCTGGCCCCACCAAGAGCACCCGCACTTGCAGGTGTCTGCCCGGTACCCACTGCTTTGGGGAGGTGTGCCTCAGTGGGCCTTCCCACTCATGCCCTCCAGGTATGGCCCTGGGACCAAACCTGGCACTGGACCTTCCGCCTGGTCAACAGGACTGCAGATTTGGTTGTCATCCCTTCTGATAATTGCAGCTAGGTTTATTCTGGGCAGTGTGCAGGCCCCTCAGGGAAAGTGGCTTGGATAGAGGGGAGTTCTCCCCCTGTCTGCAGGGGGTCAGTCCTGTGATTCAGGCCTGGCCCTCAAGCACCAAAACGACCTGGTTGCAGCGATAGGTTCAGGAAGGACACATGACCCAAACCTGGCCCAGGAGTTGACTCCAGCCACTGGGTTTCAGTTCGGTGCTTGCTCGCTGGGGTGTATCTGGCAGGACGTGCCGGGAGCGCGCCCGAGGAGGCCATGCCAGAGAGGGACGCTGGCCAGTCCTGACGGCCTCGTTCCTGCTGTGCTGAGGACGGGTCCGCCCTGGGACTGGCCGGTGGTCAGGAACCATTAAATTACTTTCTTGTTCTTGTCTTCAGCAGGTATGAGTTGGGCTCCTTGCTTTGAAACAGGGATCTAGAAAAGCCTCCACATCATTGATTTTTTAAATGATTTTATGCTTTTATTATTTTTTTTAGTTTTGAAACTCTCTTCTTTTTAATTCTTAACTTTTAAAATAATTTTACTTTTTTTTTCATCATGATAAGTACACTCTTTTATCCCTGTCCCCAGTTTCCCCCACGCCTCCCTTCCCTCTGGTCACCATCAATTTATTCTCTGTAGTTGAGTCTTATGTCTTGTTTGCCTCTCTTTTTCCCTTTGCTTTGTTTTGATTCTCAAATTCTGCATATGAGTGAAGTCATATATTTGTCTTTTCTCTGACTGACTTATTTCACTCAGCGTTATACTCTCTACCTGCATCGGCGTCGTTGCAAATGGCACGATTTCATTCTTCCTTGCTGACTGAATATTCCATTGTATATACACACCGCATCCTCCTTGTCCATTCATCTATTGCTGGGCACTCGGCTGCTTCTGTATCTTGGCTGTTGCAAATAATGCTGCAGTAAACACAAGGGGACATATCTCCCTTTGAATTAGTGCTTTTGTATTTTTGGGGGGTGGGTAAATACCCACTAGTGCATTTCCTGGATCATAGGGTAGTTTTATTTTTAATTTTTTTAGGAACCTTCAGATTGTGTTCCACGGTGGCTCTACCAATCTGCGTTCCCACTAGCACTGTACAAGGGTAGCTTTTTCCTCTACATCCTCACCAACACTTGTTTCTTAACACTTACTTTCGGGGGGAAAAAGTCAGGGTGGATTCAGGGTTATCCAGGTAACAGTGTGCTTTTGAAGTAGGTATTATGCATTACGGGGCCTTCCTTTGGGGTGTGTCTTCTGTGGTGAACTCTGGAGTAGGTGCGGGGTGCAGCTGCGGGGGAACAGATGGAGAGCAGCTGATACAAACCAGTGACAGTGCAAGACCCTGTGAGGAGCGGACACCCGCTGGGAGACCGTGGGGGAGAGGAGTGATTAATTCGGGCGTGCACTGTGTACACAAAGGGAAAGCGAGGAAAGCAAAGCATAAGTGGAATCAACAACTAACCTTAAACAAGAAATATGCATATTGATGAACTATCTTTGTGCTCATCTCTGCCACATCCCTTCAGTGTCCGTGTGATGTCACCATGGAGAGTCAGCGTCTGGAGCTTGGGGAAATAAACTCGTGTTTGTGTGTGTGTGTGTGTGTGTGTGTGTGTGTGTGTGTGTGGACTCATTTCTCTGGGTGCCCAGTGACCTAATTTCTTTATTTCTTGGCATGTAGCCAATTTTCTATCCTCCGAAGTTTGAGTTAAAGTCTTTGTTCGTAGTCAGGCACGGGCGTATGTGGCAACAGTAGCTCACTGCGTCCTGTTCAGAAACCTGCGGTGAGAAAGCAGCACCCCTCAGCCTGCTGGGGAGATTGATGAGGACGCGGGGAGCCCAGAGTCCTCAATCTTCCGGCAGAACCACGGACTCCTTGGGCCTGCATCTAGTGCACAGAATGTTCGAGCAGCAGCAGCCCTGTTAGCCTCGCAGGAGAGGCATTTGAATAAATGCTTTTGAACTCAGGTAGTATATTTTATCTGTAAGGATGGAAGTACATAGTTCACCCTGACATCCTGGGTATTTCAAATTACTATTGATAGGTGCTAACCTGACAATTTTTTTGGAGGATAATTTTCTTGTAGCTTAAAATAACATTTTTAGATGCTGTATATACAAATATGTAACATTTGTAGTAGCTATGTGAAACTGGCCTGGGTAATATCCTTCTTTTTGTAACATATGGAAACAGTGGCCCCAAAGGAAAATGCCTTTAAGGAGATGTGCTCATAGTCACTTAACACAATTTATAACACTCCTTTATATCGGAATGGTATGTTTATGTTTCACCCACCTATTAACGGCTAGTGTGCTTTGTTGGGGGTGGGGGTGGTGGTGGGGTGAACAGGGTGGCCATTATCGTGCTCCTTTTACAGAGACCGAAATTGAGGACACACAGGGTGCCAGTGTTCGGAGAGCCAGACAGATCATATATCTTGTAATTCCTCTTCCAGCCAGGAAACAGAAGGTAGTGGAATGGGTAATTGAGCCAAACACACACATTCCGTCTTCAGTACGGAGGAGATCAGCTGCTGTAGAGGCAAATCCTGCTGGAAAACATTTGCAGGAAGCCTTGTGGCCAGAGGAAATCTGTCCACGAAACTCTGAGGCTGTTATAAAAGGAGATGCAATCACGAGACCTCACTCAGGTAGTAGCCGGGCGCACCGAAGAGGTGTAGGAGAGAAGTCTGAGGCTTAGCTGTTTAGAGCAGAGAACGTCACAGCAGTCGCTGTGAGAGCCGGCTGGCGGGACTTCGTCTCATCCTGGGCGGAGCAAGGTGTCTTGTAGTTATGTTTTTGTGGTTCTTCTCTATACACCTATCATTAGAACAAATTTAATATTCTTTTGTGATAACTGGGAAGTTCTGTTAGCCTTAAAAATAATTTTATGTATATTTGAAAAGTAACTCAAACTCAAAACCAAAAGCTTGGAAAATGAATGAAATAAGAAAAACTGTTATATTTACTGCTCTTCTCCCCTTCACTTAACATTTTGTGCCTGGACCATAAAGGCGCTTTAATAAATACTTACAGACAGATAGAAATGAACTCACAAACCCAACCAGAGATTTACATTTGGTATTCAGTGTAACGCGAGAATACTTTTATGTGTTTTTTAGTTAAATAATACATATACACCTCGCTTTCTGTGTATATATGGCTATATTATATGTAGTGTGTATTTTTCATATATATGTATGAACACACATCAAATGTACATTTACAAAAGATAACTAGATTTGTTCCATATTGTTGGTGGCTGTCGAGCAGTTTCACCCCTTTCACTTACAACACTAACCTGGAGAAGTGGGACTCGGGGCTCAGGAAGTTTAAATAAATGGACCAAAGATGTACTGGTGACATGTAATTGACACAGGATTAAAATACAGCTCTATTTATATAGACGTTTGAGCTCTGGATTGTTGTACCAAGGATTCTGAATTGGACTTAATAGTAAAATATTGTACCCATTTTATCTTATTGTTCAGTTTTTCTTTCAAACATCCTTAACGGCTTTCTAAGTTTCTTTTGTGTGAATGGGCCCAAGCTTATTGAAATATTCTACCATTTGAGACTACTTTTTTCTTCTTCAGTAAAGCCTCAGGTTTTACTCCTAAGGCCTTTCACCTGATTAAATGTGGCCCACTCAGATTATCTCGAATAATCTCCTTAAAATCAACAGATTATGGGCTTTAATTACATCTACAAAAACACCTTCACCTAGATCCATATTAGGTTGAATAACTGGAGACGACAGCCTAGCCAGGTGGGCCCGTCACAGAGACCATCACACCAACACCTCAGTTGGCGCCTGTTTCTTTTACTGTTCTCTCCTCGCTGCACAGAGCTGTTTCTGATACATTATTCACATTCCGTGAGTGTGTGAATGAATAAGCGGCTGTCAAGTTGATGCTCTTAACTATAGGCTAACTTTATTACATATTTTTTTTCTGTTTAAAAAGCTCTAATACTTCCATTTTATCTAGCTTTTCTAGTACAGCCTTTAAAATCTAGCATTCCACTTGGTGATCGTGACTTCTCGTGCTCCGGCCACTAGGAGCACTCAGATTTCTACAGATCCTGTGCTGGGCTTGCTTTCGGCATCTCACAGTTGCCCACCAAACAGCAGCGCCCCAGCCCGGGTGTCTGGAATAGTCTTCTGCCTCTTCCTTTGCAAGAAGGCTTGGTTCAGAATTCTCCCAAACGGTGATCTTTCTCAAAGCTTTTCTGATCAGCCGTATATTATTTTGTATGTCATTGTTTTGGGTTCTTTAATTTAAAATTTGATATTTTGAACCTCTTAAAGACTTCTGTGTTATTTGTTTTTTTCCCCTTCTTTCTGTGTTCTGAGTTGATGAAGCATACTGAGAACATTATCGGTGTTTCTTGCACATGGCACGCTGTTCTTTAGATCGTAAATTCTCACTAACTGCTTCTCTGTAGACTTGGCTCAAGTCCCTGACCTTGCAGTAGCCTAGCTCTGTGACTTTGAGCTGTGTGACTTGGTATGCTCTGAAACAGTTACAGAAGAAAAAGCGAAATCCTGTGTGCTATTTTAGCTCTCATCTGACAGTAAGTTTGGGTCCTCTGTGTATGAGAGTAGATTAGTCACATAAATGTATTCTGTATTATTTGTATCCTGTAATGTTACTATTTTTCATATAATTGATCATCCACACATTTGAATAGCACTTCTGAGAGTGAAATAAAAATTTTAAATAATTAAATTTATCTAATTTTTTTCTTATTTCTCTTGCTGATAGTTTTAACTATCTAAATTTTGTACTATTTCAGTCTCTTTTGTATCTAAGTTTAATAATTTAATAGTTGAATATATATACTTGGGTCATTATATATTGTGGATCTATAGTACAGTTTCATTTCAAAAGTATTTCCTTAAAACAATTCTATAAAGCTAATAATAATAATATATTTATGTAGATTGAACAAAAAACTTGCTATTTATTAAGGGTATATGGAGAGTGTTTTTTGGTTTGTAATTATGTATTTTACTCTGCTTCTTAGCTCTGTCTGTAATAATGTGTGTCTGGTATTTTCTGATTTCTCTTTTCCAAAAATTATTTTAATTTTTAAAAATTAAAGTGTCTGGGGCACCTGGGTGGCTCAGTTGATAAAGCATCCAACTTTTGCTCAGGTCATGATCTCATGTCTTGTGAGTTCAAGTTCCACATCGGACTCTGTGCCGACAGCTCAAAGCCTGGAGCCTGCTTCCGATTCTGTGTCTCTCTCTTGCTCTGCCCCTCCCCCATTCATACTCTGTCTCTGTGTCTCTCTCTCATTAAAAAAAATCAAATAAAAATAAAAATGTTTGCTTTGTTCTTCAAAATTGCATTTGATGGCTGATAATTGTGAAACTATTTGCATGTTCAAGGGACTCTTTCCCATAAATCATAATATTCTTAAATCTGAGCAAAATGATAAGTACATAGTCATCAAGTAAAGTCAGAGCAAATTCTGCTAAGTGGAGAATACCCTCGAGTCTGTTTGTTTCACACTGAGATATATAAATATTCTAGTCCAAATATTTTCATAAGGACTGGCTTTTTGCCCACATATAAAGTACTTTTCTTTGTCAAATACATATAGAAGCAAGAGTTTGACAAGTTGTTTCTATTAATGATTATTTTGAATGTTTCATCAAATTTTGATGTTTCCCCAAATTGTAGGTTTTCTCAGTGTGGTTCCAAGATATATTTTTCCAATTATAAATGGGAACTTGGGAAACTCTAAAAATTGTTACAGAAGTACAAAACTAAATTTTACGTGCCAGGTTAGCTCTTATCTGTAAGTTTGGCTATTTCTCATTATTTTACAAGAGTAAATATCATTTTCCTTCTCTTTGCAAACTTCATATCAATAATTGCAAGTTCCTAGGAGTCTCCTAAGCTTCCGAATTTGCAGTTTATTAGGTTGCTCATGTGATATGCTCTACCTGCCTAATTTAAGTGCGGTGATGAAATGGTCGATATGATGTGTAATAAATGCCACATGTAAACACATTTCTAATCTATAGACTTCTTAATTTATTAAGAACATGGCTTTTACCAAGGTGCTCTGTTCCACCAAAATTTCTATTAGAGTTATCGCTACGAAATCAAATAATATTTTTCTCAAAATAGGACTTTCCTGAATTTATAACAGCGTCTACAGTAACAACGGATGTGTTGCCTTTTACCAACTAAACTTCTCAGAGCCTAAATTTCATTCCAGTAACTGGATGCAAAAACAGAATGCTTATTGCAATATATTAACACATAATTTTATATTTAAAGTATGTGATAGTCTTGATATAAAATGGCATGTCATTTTTGAGGAGTTGTTTTCATTGTCATTTTACAAATGGAGCTAACATATTAACAGCCACTATTTTACCCTTTATGTATACAGAAAATATTTGGGATCAAATTAATAATCAAATTAATTTAGGAGGAAGTCACCTGATCTAAGTGAAGAGTCGAGCACTTACTACAGATGGATGAGGGTCTAGACTTTGGGTTTAGCATCCTAACACAGCAGCCCACTCTGAAAGCAGCCCGCTGCTTCTTTAGCGAATAGAGGCTCACATCTTCTGGTGTTTCTGTGGCTGGTGAGATATAAACACTATATATGTGACCTCAAATTTTATGATTTTTAAAATTTAATATGCCTTTTTGAGCACTTTCAAGTTTTAAGGTTTCACAACAAAACCAAAAAGCATTAAAAGCAAAGAAGCATTAGCAGGTGTTTCAGACTGTTAGGTCTTTGCACACTTATTTCATGGGCCGAATTTGAAATGGTCTAGCCCGGAAGTTCCCACGCTCCCTACTGCCCCCTGTCGGCCGAGCAGCTTTGTGCGCCCCACAGGCCCCAGAGCAAACCCCCGCACAGCGCTCCATTGCGCTAAGTAACCAGCAGGAGCCTCGGATCCTCCGTTCCTCCCATCACTGCCGGACGCCTGATGGGGTCACTGTCCCTAGCTGCTCCTGTCATAGAGCACTTAATTTTATCAGCAAGCGCCCTGCATGCTGTCCTTGAGAGGGAGGTGTTAATCACCTTGTGTCTGTAAAGTGCCTGGAAAAGAGAAGAGGTTATAGCCAGTTACCGTGCAGATTTAAGGGGAAGCTCTCTGTTTCCCCGCACCTATGACTCAGACATTTCATTCGCAGGCTCTGGCAGAAGCTGAAAGGACACAGTGCAGCTCTGTCAAATCCAGCTTCGCTTGTGCGAGTGTAAGTACTACAATAATACCTTATTAAAATATGAAAAGTCCAGGACGCATGCCAAACCCGCCCGGATGAAAGAATATGCTGGGACAGCGGGGATAAACGGGGACACATGGCTACTCTATTTGTGAGGATGGACCAATGCGCAAGAAGATTCTACCTTGAACTATAAATTTATTGTCTGTAAATGACAGTGGCTCCTATTTTGGCCTAACCAGAAGCTCAAATTTCTCGAATCCAGATAGAACATTTTTTTTTCCAGTAAAGGGCCAAGTAATTAAAATATTTAATACCCTTCATTTGTTCATTAATTTGTTTCGCAGAAGCAGCAAGTATTCTCTTTGTGAAAGCACTAGGTTGGCCTGTAGCGATAAAGCAAAACATGGCTATCCTCAAGACTACTGTTGTCGTTGTTGTTTTAACATTTAGAGGGGTCTCCTGTCTGGGTCTGGATGGAATGACCATTCTCATCAGTGAAAACATGCCTGTGCACATGTACTTCCACAATAATTGCAAGATGTCTCTGATTCCAGACTCGGGCTGCAGATCTCTTTCTCGAGGATCTAAATTTATATGGATGTATGAAAATGAAGACCATGTATGTGGAAGCTGGAATGTACAAGAGAAGCAGAACCAGTTCGGTGGAGACGTATATTAAAGGGGATAAACTGCGGGCGCCGGAGAAGCCCCGGGCTGCCCGCTGCCCACGAGAACAGGCCAGCTGGTGGCGTAGTTCAGTCTGAGTCCGCGGGCCTGGGAGCCACGGGAGCTGCCGCCGCCGGTCCTGCGGTTCGAGTGCTCTGATGTCCGGGGCCGGAGCGCGTGGACGTCCCAGCATCCGAAGGGAGAGAGTTTGCCCTTCCCTTGCCTTTTTGTTCCACTGCTGCTGTCCCTGGAGTTCCCGGTGGCCACACTGATGAGCGCGGGTCTCTTCACTCCGTCTAGCCAATCAGATGCTAATCTCCTCCAAAAACACCCTCACAAGTGAGAAAAACAGTGTTCTACCAGCCGTCTGGGCATCTCAGCCTAGGCATGTTGACACATTAAGCATCACAGTAACTAGGTCAAATTGTAGAATAGCCAGAATGTTCTTCGTTCTTTTGTTTTCATTAAAGGATGGGCCACTGTAAAAATTGAAGCCAGAGTCTTTGAGATCCATGTAAGAGAAGTAAAATTACTTTGACCACCTGGTTAAAGTGGTGACCGTCAGTGTTCTCTGCTCTAGAGTTGGGATTTTCCCCCCCTCCCATAATCAGTGTGTCAGGAGCAGCTCACGAGGTCCAGCCCGGGGTCACAGGGAGCATGACTGAGGTCGACTCCTGGGGGAAGAGTATCAAAAATGTTGTAGATTTAGGTTAAAACCACTCCAATAATAATAAATTTTGTTGCAGGTACGTGGAGATGGTGCTGGCCATCTTGCCTGTCCCCGGAGTTCTGCCCTGGTACTAATTTTAGCGCTCTTCCCTGGATTTTTGCCTGCGGCAGTTACTATTGTGGTGTCCTAAAGGTGATTTTCCATTTCCTTCATTCTGTAACTGAACCCAAGGCCATCTGCCCAGTGTGCAGCAGAGCCAAAAGCTGAGACAGGAGGTTTGCAGCAACAGAAGTTTATTCGAAAGGCAGCCAAACAAAGTAGACGGGAGGACACGCCTCAAATCCACCTCCCTGCAGGGGAAGAGAACAAGTTGGTTAGAATCATAGGGGTTGAAATGACCTTCCTGTTGACGGAAAGGGCAGGAGAACTTATGGCTGTCGGTGAGGAAAGATGGCACATGTGCATTGAGCAAACATTGGCAGTGTACCTCCCGTGTTCACTTTGGGTGGAAATTTAACATCAGAATGAGGCAAAATGCAGCCCCTGACGTCAGGTTATCTTAGGACAAGGAGAAGGGGCCCTGGGCATGCTCCGAGAGCTGGTGAAAACTGGATAGGGTCTTGGTCTCCTTATCTTGGGCAAGGAATGCAGGGCTTTGCTCGTTCGAAGTCTGGACACCTATTATTTGGCCTTGAGGTCCAGGCTTCTACAGAGACAGCTAGTGGGTTTGTTAGTGCGTCTGGAAACACACAATAATGGATTTGGGGAACACAGTTCTCTGAAAAATAAACTTTAATGTTTCTGCTGGTTTCAACCTCGTTTACCTTATGAACACAGTTTGAATTCCTTCTACCCGTAGTATCTGAAATTCTTCTGTGAGGAATAATGTTCTTTCCCCCCCAACTTATTCAGTCATTTATTAGTATCATTTATAACTATCAGCACAGACCCATGGATATTTATTTCATTATTTGGGTCACAGTCCAAAAATATCAATATTTATTTTACTGCTAACGGTCCAGATTTGGCCACTGTGGGCTCTTTCCATTGACTCCTGCCCCTTGTGAACCCCCTTTCTGTATTTTTTTTATTCTTGTTTTGTTTAAGGACAATGAGATATTCCAGGCTCACTGTGGATATTTCCTGCCCCAGTTCAAAATCAGCCATTTCTCCGAGAAGCTCTGGTTCCTTTTATTGGGATGGCAGTTAGAAATTAAGATTTGGGTGCTAGGTGTGTTCACTGCTGCTCCTGGGGCCTCGCCAATCCTCGGCTCCCAGAGCTAGGAAGTGTTTGAACACTAACTCATGTAGACATCTGTCCTGTTTTTATTTCTGTATCGATATAACCATGAGTTTATATAAACACCCTAATCCACATTCTAGCCTTCTCCCCCTGCTTTTTGGTAACTTCTTTCTGGGATAATGAGAAACCCGGCTCCCACGATGTACAAATTATTTACTTGTTTAATCCTAGTATGCATATAAAGTAGCTTCAGAATTGCTAGCCCATACTCCTATGAGAAACAAAACTACCCATTAGAGTACAGTGTTTATGTGCAGATCTTTTGTCTTTAATCTTCCATATCCAGTCAGAACGCTGTTTTCCAGTTATATAGGTCAGCTCATTTTCTCCCCCCCACCTCCAGTGAGGATATGCCAGACATTTGTAATGCAGTGTATCAGCTTTCTAGTGCTGTGTTAATTTACCACGACCTAGCAGTTGAAAAGAGTACCTGTTCATTAGCTCACAGTTGGATAGGCCAGAAGCCTAGGTTGGCTCTCCTGGGCTCTTTGCTTAAGGTCACACAAGGCAGACATCAAGACGTCCCTTGCACTGGGCTTCTGTGTGGAGGCTCTGTGGGAGGACCCGCTTGCAGGCTCATTTAGGTTGTTGGTGATGCCAGTTCCTTGAGGCTGTAAGAGTGAGGTGTTGGTTTGCTTGCTGGCTGTCAGTCATTCTCGGCCTCTAGAAGTTACTCTCTAATCCTTGCATGCAGCCCCTCAACCTTCAAACCCTGCAGTGACCCCATTGTTTCAAGGTCGACAGTGAATCCTGCCTAGGATCCCACTTCTTTTACCAGCTGGAGAAAACTCTCCACTTTTAAACCACTCATTCTATTAGATCCATCTGGAAAACCTCTTTTGATTCACTGAAAGCCAGTTGATTTGTAATTTAATTATAGCTGAAAAATTCCATTTGGAATGTAACAAAACATAGACGTGGGTGCGAGATCTTATTGTCTTCACAGTCCCCGGGGTGGTGGAGGGGAAACAGGGACCACTTTAGAAACCTGCTTGCCACATGCAGTTAGATTCATTTGTCATCATCTGGGACCCCCCGATATGCATGTTGGGTTTTTAAAGATTGTCAGGTGTCTGATATGTCTGTCTCCTGGATTGTGGTAAGGTGCCATGGATGTTTGCATGTTTCCAGACTTACCAAATTGTACACATTTAGTACGTGCAGTTCTTTGTATATCAATTATATGTCAACAAGTCATTTAAAAATCACAATAAATGTATGTGGTTAAGTTCATTCCTGGCGACGTGAAAATGCATAGGGTCGTGTGTCTTACCATCCGAGCAGCATACAGTTCCGTTACCCTGAAATCCCCTGCGTAAGTACTTTGTAGACGACCCCTTCCTCTTAACAACCAGCCCTTGGCAGCCACAGATCTCAGTCTGTTGATCTGCCCTAGAGCTGGGTTTTCAAGAATGTCAGATGAATGGCGCCGTACAGTATGTGGCCCTTTAGGGTTTGATTTCTTTTACTTAGCAAAATGCATTTAAAATTCAACTATTTTGTTGCATGAACTAAGAGTCCTTTTGTAGCTCCAAATGTATTCAGTGTATAGATGTACCAAGCCTACACTTTAAAGTGTTAAAGTAACATTACAATGTTTGTTAAGATGACAGAATTTATTTTATAATATTGTCTGTGGCAACACAGGAACTTAACTTTGTCTTGGAGTGGAAGTAACCTTTCATAAATAGCTTTTTGTAAATAATAAAGGACACACATTCACAGGTGTGTGCGTGCATGTGTGTGTGTGTGTCTGTGACTTCTATGTCCACTTGGCTTCTATATCAAATTGACTTCTTTAAAATATACATGAGCAATACCAACACCTCCACCTGGGCCTGAAGGGAATTTCTCTAGCCTGGAAAATCCTATCTGCATAAATCCTTTTATAACCAGCCTCATTTATTTAAGTGTTGGCAGTGATCCCCAACTTCTTTTATGGTAGAGACTCAAAGATCCAAATATTTACTGAGTAGCTATATAACAAGAAAGGACTTTCTGTAATTTTGGGGTGATGTCTCCCATGAATATCACTGAATTAAAAATTAATTGTGAAGTCCTCTAAGAGAAGAAAATAAATAGGAAAGAAATTAAGCCCTTACACAATCATCTTTTTATGCAACTTTAAAATTGCAATTCAAATCCTTTAATTCCACTAACTCAAGGAACATATTGTGAAAGGTGGAATATTTCCCATGAAAAACATTGAAAATTTGGCCTTATTGGAAATGCATAACTTATGTATAATTTATTTAAATAAAATTACTCTTTGTTCCAGACCCTATCTTTGCATTCAAGTGAGTGACTAAAATAATGCACCTTATGTAAGCATTTCACTCAAATGTACCGCTGGGCCAAACGTATCACTTAAGTATGATTCTTTGAGAGATATTCCTGTAGTTTTAAAATGTATGTATGTAAGTGTGAAAAAGGAAAAACATAAAGCAGCATAATAGATATTACCTTAGTGGAACTATTTTATGGATTTGGATGTAGTGTGTCTCACTGTGATGATTTTAAAACATTTGCATTATGTGTGGGTTGAAAAACTATTTAAAAAGATACCTTTAGAGAATAGAATATAAAAATGAATTTTGAAATAATAGTCATAATTGAGGGCAAAATAATTTTTAGAAAAAATATTTCCTTCTCTAAGAAGTTTATTTTTGTAATCCTACTACAGATGTTAGAAAATAAGGCACCAAACACACTTAGATGAAGCCATGTTGTGATGCATTAAGTTAATAGCAAGGTTTGCATAAGCTTTTTCTGCTCCTACTTAGGTTCAGTTTTTACTGGAATTCACTTGCTGCTTTGGTTCAGGACAGACTGTGCCCACCGTACATGCACATAGCGCAGAAACACGCGTGTGGAAGGTAATGCTTCATGGAGCCAGTGAATCACAAGTTGTACCATACCGTTACAAGACTCCTTACTCCCAATTGAAATGTGGAAAAATTCACCTTTTTAATTTATATAGAAACAAAAATATTCCAGTAATTGCTACACACTAGGTGTACTTGGAACTATATTTCCTTCTCTACTTTATTGAAGAATGCAGCACTCACTTTAAACCTTGCTCTTTTTTGAGATAAGTAAAAAACAAAACAACCCCCCCCCCAAACAGCATATCAAATCCAAATCTCTGCAGTTTATAATGGATACCATAGATGCCCTTTCCTCTCTCCAGAGGACTTTTCTAGTTCTTCTTGGTAGGCTCATCTAAAAAGGAACACCAACGATATTCAGTTGTTTCATCTTTAAAATAAAAGAATTTATTTCTAGGGTCCGTGGGTGGCTCAGTGGGCTCAGTGTCTGACTTGGTTTCGGCTCAGGTCATGATATCACGGTGGTGAGATCAAGTCCCGCATCAGGCTCTGTGCTGGGCTCTCCCTCTCCCTGTCTCTCTTTCTCTCAAAAAGAAAGAAGAGGGAGGGAGGGAGGGAGGAAGGAAGGAAAGAAGGAAGGAAGGAAGGAAAGGAAGGAAGGAAGGAAGGAAAAGAATGTATTTCTTAGGCTAGATTTCCTCCACCCTATTTATATGCAGGCCATTTCTTTTATGAAGTGATCTCAGGGAAGAAGGGTAACAGACAGGAGACTGTAAAACAAGGAGAGGGTGGTCTAGTAAAAGGTCTCTTTTTGAGCCACCCGCTTTATGAACAGCCGGTTATAAGGTGCCTCAGAATTCCCACCCGGGGGGTAGATGTGGAAACATTCACCCGTCAGTTCCCATCCCCACTGGTCGATGGCTTCCCAGTGAGGTGTTAACTGTCTCTACAACCACATGCTAGGTTGTGGGGATCTGAGGGACAAACTGTTCTTTAAAGTCATCCCAGGTGGCTGGCGTCCTGGTGGGAGGTGAAAAATGAATGAGGTACTGTGTGGTGTTTCCAAATGACACCCGGACAAAGCAGCTGTCCAGCAGGCAGAGACTAGTGTAGAAGACGAGCAGAGAGGGCATTAGGGAATGACCAGGAGGTTCTCTGGGGATGCCTCAAACTTGACACACCTCGGAATCCCCTGAGGGACAGATTCCAACAGATGGTTGGGTCTCAACCTGCGAGTTTCTGATTCGGTAGGTCTGGGGTGGGGTCCAGTTGTCTCTAATACTGCTTGTTGGTCAGAACTGCTGGGTTGGGGGTCTCCAAGATCTTCCTGTTCTTCTAGGTTATGATTGTAGTAACTAAAAGAGAAAATTCCATGGACAGAAGCAGGACATGGAAAGTAACACGGACAGACTACAACACAATTCACTGAAGTACTAAAGGAGAGAGACAAAAGTTAAACGAAATGGTAGATGAGCTAGATAAATGAAATGGGGCCACTTACGATAATTAAAACTAACATCTCTAACATCTAGGTTCTTTTTATCCCTTTTTCTTTTTGCAGTCACGTATCTTCTATTTTTGAGTCTCAACTCATCTATTGCTTCGGATAGAAAAGAAATGGATAATGCACATATTTTAGATATTTTACATTTTGGGGTCAGTGTAGGTTTTATGTTTCCATTTGTATTAAAGACTTATAATTAAAACATGTGGAAATAATAAATTTTGAAACAAAATTAACAGTACTAAACCACAGTATTATCAGGTGGCTTCAAAATCTCCCATTTCTGTATCAAGCTGTATCACTTGAATGAAAAATTTAGAAGCTTAAGTCATTTATGGTGGTGTAATGTAAATTACAAGAAGAGAAATTATAGTCCACAGCCTTTGCTGGGTGTTGGACCTTAACAGCATGCATAATTCATAGAAAAGTACTGTAAAAGAATATGGAGTAACCTTCAAAAATAAATCAAGGAAAACCAGTTACTAATCTACAGAGTAGTTTACCTGGAGGAAGGTAATATGAAGGGAAACAGTCCATCATCCCACCTAGCTTAATGCCATCCCTGATGAAAGTTACCCACGGCTACATATTACACGTGGAATAGAAAATATTTACGCCCAAATATCTGCCACTTGGAAAGAAATCAGCCAAACAACGATAAATGAATTTAGCAAAGCAGGTTTTAAATTAGGCAGATAAATTTCACTTTGATTTTGAAGTTCAGCCAGAGGGGAGAGAGTTGGGAGAAGAAGCCATAGCCGGGAGCCTCCAAGTCTGTTGTCCAGAGACAAGCCCGTAATCAGGCATTAGTACTGAAATTAACCACTCTGTGCATTTCATCATTGAGCAGCTAAAATGCAGTCTAATTTTCTTGATAAACAGTAAATCTCCTGATGGTAATGAAAAGCAATTCTCAGAAAACTCACCTGTCTAAGGGAAACTTTGGTTTAGATATATTTCCAATTTTATGTTACGTTCCGATGAAGTTTATAGACTTGAATACATTTACTTTGGTATTTATAAAGTGTAGTCTAATAAAATTACCCTTTACCCTACACCTACCTAATACCCAAGAAAATTTTACATAAATTTTCTTGATTTTTTTGAAAATATGAAATGGCAACTAATATAAGTTTTCAAATTTCAGATTCTCTTATTTACAAATGAGTTTCTATCAAAGTTGGTAAATAAGGAGATTCCAGAAGATACGATTTGAGGATCAAATGTGAAGTTTACACTGTATTCCAAAGAAAGTATCTCATAAGATACCATTAAGTTGGCTTGCCTTTGATTTGTATGAGAACACACCCGTGGCCCGATTTTGATTAGCTGTGACACCTGGACAAAAGGAAGGACTGGATAGAGGGAAGTCATAGCTATGCCCACCAGAATTCTCTTTGGCAATAAGGAGGAAACTTAATTGGCAAGTGCATGTCGTCATCTGCTGTTACAGTTTATAATGCTTCTTACCTACTTAGGATTCCACGAGCTGGGAAGTGTTAGCGGTAAGGCACACTCTGCATTGTCTTATCTGTTCCTCACCTAAACCGCCATGGACTTATGTCATAATAACCTATTTTAGTTTACAACAAAGCAGACTGAGTTCAAGTGCAAGTGTTCATTTGGGAGGTGATTCCAGGAAGTGAGACAGGGAAAGGCAAGAAGCCACTGAAGGTGGATATTTATGGAGCACTTTGCCACCAGGCCGTGGAGGCTGAATTATGTTGGTAAACACCGAGAATCCATGTCAGGCCTCAGAATTATCCACCCAGGGGACAATGAAGATGGAATATTTATCCACCAACTTCGTTCCTCCCTCGCTTTTCTTTGATTTGGTCCTCCACGCGGGACCTAAGAGCAGGGGGCACCTTCAGCATGTACTGTAGTTATCCAGTGCTATGGGGAGATGAGCAGGGCGCAGACGGAATTTACTGTAGGTGCGTATTTCTGTGTTGGAGGTTTCCTGTAACTATTTACACATCCTGTACAGGCTGAGTTAAACAGTGAAGTTGTCGGGGAGTGCAAGGCAGGCAACTCTGTCCAGTAATCGAGTACACTGAAGTGGGCATAGTTTGTCCCAAGGGTGGGATCTGGGGACAAAGGTTGGATTTAAAGAATAATTTCACTCATTGATCCTCAAGGCTGGGTTTCTCTCCAGCCTATCTAAACTTCCCTGAAATTGCAGCAATTTGAATTCCACGGAGAAAAGTAGACAGCAGCCGAAGCCTTCATGGGTTTCCAGAGGACGCTCATTGTAGAAATTAGAGGTAGTGATTTACAAAGTGATTTGTTCATTTTAATTGCATTGATTGCACTCTTGTCAATGGGGTAGACTTCCGGAAAATAAACCTCTTGAAAGGATTTGAGGGAGTGTGGATGAACACGGCTTCATGCACTTTATGAGTCGGGCCCTCTCTGGATACCCATCAATTAGAGGTGAAGACAATAAAAGGAAAAATTTGCCCCATCTGGTTCTACATAAAACTCCCCAAGAGCTTTGACAAAAAGTCTTCTCTGCAAAGAGAGGCCAGATCTCTGGGGAGGCATTTGTTTTTCAGGCTCGTTGAAATGCTTTTCTTTTTCAGGGATGTTATTTCAGTAGAGCCAGATGAGATGCGCTTGCTATTTTTACAAGTTTTAAAGGCTTAAGCAGGGCAAATATGTCTCTTCAAGCTGCCTTGTGCAATAAGCCTGATGCGAAGGCAGCTTTATGTCCCATAAAGAGTAACATTAGCCTCATGGAGCTACTGGCGATTTTTGATAATCTTGAAGATGATTCCTTAGTATCAGATTAGTGTAGGAAAGGCTTGTATTATTTTACATTTTTTAAAAGGTACCATTGTAAAATGAGTTATATTTTGACCAACATATATCTCCTACATTTGACCAAGTTATGCTTTGACAATCTATACTTTACTGGGTACAGGAATTTACGCTTTGGAAGAGAGAAAAATTTTTTTCGGTATGTGGCTCTATCTCACATTTCTGTATCTGACTGTGCCTGTTAATGTTATTGTGTCTCCTTCTTTAATGTTTATTTATTTTTGAGAGAGAGAGAGAGAGAGAGAGAGAGAGCGAGCGAGCATGGGAGGGCAGAGAGGGGGAGACACAGAATCTGAAGCAGGCTCCAGGCTCTGAGCTGTCAGCACAGAGCCCGATGCAGGACTCAAACCCATGAACTGTGAGATCATGATCTGAGCCGAGGTTGATTGCTTAACTGACTGAGCCACGTAGACGGCCCCTTGTGTCTCCTTCTTTACATAATACGCCCCGCCTGAGAGACCAATTGCCATCTAAAATAAAGAATATTAAAGATAGGTTTATTTCTTCCTTCAAACTTCGTATTTCCACTACCAATGTTTTATTTGACTCACAAACTTATATTCTTAGATTTTAAAAATATTTCGGGGCACCTGGGTGGCTCAGTCAGTTAAGCATCTGACTTTAGCTTAGGTCATGATCTTGCGGTTTGTGGGTTCCAGCCCTGTGTCGGACTCTGTGCTGACAGCTCAGAGCCTGGAGCCTGTTTCAGATTCTGTGTTCCTCTTTCTCTCAGCACCTCCCCCACTCAAGCTCTCTCTCCCTCTCTCAAAAATAATAATTAAAAAATTTTTTTAAATAAAAATATTTCTTGGGTGCCCGGCTAGCTAAGTCAGTATGGCATGAGACTTTTGAATAAAAAATATTTCTTTGTCCTAGAGTATTGAGTAAAATCTCTACATCTTACTAGTTTATTCTAACATCCTTGTATGATTCCCGTCTTCCTCTTGTTTTCTAGTCATACGTCTAGTTGCTTCCCAATTAACAGCAGCAGCCCTATTTCTGGCTTTCTTGCTGCCCTAGCTTCTTCCACCTTTAGTATGTCCTACTAGCAGAAGCAAGATTTATTAAAAAATTTTTTTTAATTTATTTATTTTGAGAGAAAGAAAGCACGGTGGGGGAGGGACAGAGAGAGAGAGAGAGAGAATCCCAAGCAGCTTCCACACTGTCAGTGTGGAACCCAGTGCGGGACTTGAACCCATGAACCATGAGATTATGACTTGAGCAAAAATCAGATGCTTAACCAGCTGAGCCACCTACATGCTCCTGGAAGCAAGACTTACAACAAATTAAGTTTTCATTATATAAAGCACTTTTGTGGGGTGAGTAATTTTGAAATGACTTCCAATTGTTTCTTGAAATTCAGGTCCTTGAATGTGGTTCTTTTCCCTCCTTGTCCTGATTGTTTATGTTTTCTCCCATCCTCTGCCATTCTCTCCTGTCCACATAAATCAAGACACATACTTGTGCCTCTGTCTTTGGACGTGTTGGAGATAGTGGTTGCACATCAATATCCCTGAATTTGCCACCTCTGTCACACACAAGCGCACACACACACACACACATACACACACGCTTTCTATTTTCCTCTTCTGAAAGCTACTCAAGATTTGACCCTGGGCAGCCCCGAGTCTCAGAGCCCCTAGATTATAATGTCACTAATTTATTGTGCAGCTTGGGAAAGCCCTGACCTCTGTGAGCCTTCCTCTTGTTGCCATGAATGAAGATGAAGGAGGTATTTTCTAAGGTGGATTCCATATCGAACCTTCTACAATTTGCAATACAACAGGAAATCTTTTCTGCTTAACTTTTTTGATTAGCTATTATCGCAAGCCACACCATTTCAGAGACTGTTTAGCACCCAGCTGTTTACGGGCCGTTACTGTATGTCTTTGTCACTTACCGCCACTAAGAAATTATGAGCAAGTACAGTCATACAGTGGACATTCAGGTCATGTGTAAGTCGTTAGCACATGTTAAGAACTTCCCGACGTAATTTGGTTGTCTCTAATAGATTTCTATGTGCTGAGAAATCTAAGTATCAATTTTTTTTTCAATAATGCCTGGTTGGGAAAGTATGAACCTGCATTTTTTAAAATGTGCTCCTCACCCCCTTTATTTTAACCTGTGTAACACCAAATGCCAAGTTTAAATTTCAACATTACCTCTGAATTGGAGCTCTTTGCCAACTTCTCCTAAGTTTATGCCCCCCAGTGAGCTGAATGATAACAGGTTGGAAGCTAAGAGCTTCATTTCTCTGCCATATTTTACTTTTAAAAAACTCCACATCATATAGCAGTGCCCAACGTGATCATTAAATAAAACTGTAATTAAGGTGACATCGGCAGTTTCGGTAATTAGAGTCTTGCTCTAACCGTAAGAGTAAAAATAACATTCCCCAGCGCCGAAATGGGGCAGCTGTGGGCTCCTGCTGATAATGTACCTTGGCAATTTAACATGACTAATTGTAAGAGCACTTCGTCACAGGGGATTGTGTTAATCTTCAAAAGTTCTTCTCTCGCTGTAGTTTCTAGGGGCCATATATTTTTGTTTGCCCCAAGTGCTGCTGTTTCTCCCTTTGTATTTCTCAGTCTTCACACCAGTTGTCTAGTTATCAGTGGAGTTCGATGGGACTCATTCTTGTAGCTGTCTTGACAGGTGGCCAGTTCTGACTTTACAGTTGAGAAAGGACTTAGGAGCAGGCGGGCACCAGCATACAGGGTGAATGCTGGGGGTGGGGAGGAGGGCTGGGAGCACCTCGTGAACCCTTCCGTTCTCAGTGGAGTATTCTGGGTGTTAGAGTTTTGAAGTGTGTTGTCCAAAGTAGATGAACTACAAAGTTTGTGATGTCCCCAAATCTGGCCACATATCAAAGTCCTCAGCAAAAGCTATTCTTCCATTATTTTGAACCTGTCTAGGGACTGTTCTCTTCAACTCTATGCCACCCTCCTCATTTACACATGCAAAGCCCATGCTCATTCTCTAAGAGCTGGATACTCATTCTGCAAGATCATACTTATTCTCAACAGCCTTGAAAAAGATCCACCTTGGTGGGTGGCATTTCCGTTATCCCACAAGGCCAAGCAGAAACATGGCAGTGCTCTTGATTTCCAGCCTTCATTCCTTTCTCATCCCCTTTCTCTCTGCTACTGCCATGGATGAAACGACCTAAACATTTGTCTCTCTTGGCCTGACGTCTTGCCATGCACTTTCTAACCCATTCTCTAGGCTGACGTGAGGTCATTCTAACATGCTCATCTGAAATTGTGTCCCTCCCCTGGTCTACCCTGCATTTTGGCTCCATTGTACTTTGAGGATAGAATCCGATTCCATTCCAGGACGTGCAGAGCTTTTCCACAATAGAGCCTTACCTGCTTTTCCAATCTTACCTCTCACCATCGCATCCTTACCCCTAAGTTTCCAGGAATATGAAACTGTTTGCAGTTCAGAGTTAGCTCTTGAACAGTTCCTGAGTATAAGTGCCTTAATGTGCTCATGCTTACTTTCTTCACCTCGGTCTTTGTCTCCCATGATTATAGTCAAACCTCTGTTCACAATGACTGGCCACTGGTCCAGGCACACAGTCAAGCATAACCATAGGGTATTGGTTGGACTTGATAAAAGTATGGAAGAAAAAGTCTTAAAAGTAAGTATCTGAAGAAACACAGGTGCAGTTAATATCACGGCATGAAAGAGAATGGGTCACATATTTGGTGGCAGAATAATATACTACCATGTCCAAAGAAAGCAGCTCTTTGGGGGTTAGGGAAGGGGGAACGACAATGTTTGGGATCAACCATGCAAGACACTTAGGAAACGGTGGATCAGAATAAAGAGGAGAAGATGGCCTTTCATGTAAGCAAAACAGCAGCTGCTAACGCACAGGACGGAGAGCATGATGTGGGAGGGACAGAGAAGTGATGCAGGTGTATGGCACATACATGCGCACAGGAGGTCAGCAGCATCTATGGGGAAAAGATACTCACCATTTTTGAGTCTTATATAACTCAAATTTAATTATTTCTGCTAAGTTATCTATATTTTAATAACATAATAATCTTCTTAGATTTGTCCGTCGGAGTCAATTTATTTTTCTTGTTCTTCCCCTTCTGTGTTCAGTCAGCTGCTGGCATTGTATAGAATCATTCTCCTCAAAGCTCCCCCATCTTCAATCTCTAGCGGTTTCCGCTATTTATTCCAAACATCCCTGCTCATTTTAGTGGGAAATGGTATATAGATTAAAAATCTGCATTCTAGGGGCTCTCCACTTCTTGTCTGGGTAATTTTTTCCAGGGCTTTTCAATGGACATAGCTATGATGTTGTTTTGTGTTTCTTTTTCCAGAGAAAATCTATTATGCACTCATACTGATATTTCTGATTTAAATGTACAATTCTAGAGTTTTGTTTCTAGGATTTAATACTTAGATATATTTTACAGTGACATCTTGATTAAAATAATTCATTTCCTTTATTCTACTGCATGTATGTGTGTGTGTATTATAGATTCAGACTAGCAGTATCTATATCACTGTTAGCAATATTACTTGACACAGTTGAAGATTTCTCAACTTTGCTTCTGTTTTGAGGATATCACCCACTAGTCAAATTGCTGTGTTTTAAATTCACTTGAAGTAAATACTTCCTGAGTTGTTAAGCAATCACAGTAGTAGTTAGGTTTATTTATTTCACTTTGCTTTTGACGCGTATGGATTAATTTACTTGGAAACAATTTGATTCTGCTCAGTTTTGCTCTTAAGCTTTATTCTGTGGAACCACAGCAGCATTTAGTATAGAGCTAATTTGTCCACTACTGAACTCGGACCCCAAAATTAAACATTTGTGCAAATGAATTATATATTACTAGATTCTCCTCTATAAGGGCGTTGCACCATCTGTCCTTCCTAGAAACAATGTATGGAGAGTGTTTATTCAGATCTTGTAAACCAAGTAAATGCTCAACGTCTTTGCAATAAAACAGGTAACAAATATATTGGCTTGCAAACTGGCTGTGGTACATGGAGGGCAAGGAGAGCTGACCAAAGAGACCAGTCCAGATTGGCAGGTGACAGGTTTTAATAAGCAAGAGAGTCATTCTACTCACAAGGCTTTTCTTGGGCAGCTACAAGAAGAGCAGATCTCCACATCTGCCTGTTGGAATCTGAAAAATTTAGGTAGAGACCTTACTGGGTTCCATCATGTATACTGTCCAGATGTCCTCAACAACCCCTCTTTGCTCGTGGCTGTCTGTGTTCTTGAAACGGTGTCCCCTGTGGGACTCGTGGATGGAATGTACATCCCGAGGACAGTGGAGGGGGTAGGCGAAGCTCTCATTGCCTGGGTCCCGCTCTTGGGTCAGCCGGTGGCCATGTCCTCTAGATTATTTCCTCGAACAAAATGATACCTCTGAGTATTTTAATTTTTATTTTTAGTTATTTATTTATTTTGAAAGAGAGAGCGTGTGCACATGCACATGTGAACAGGGGAGGGGCAGAGAGAGAGAGGGAGAGACAGGATCCCAGGCAGGCTCTGTGCTGTCAGGGCAGAGCCTGACCTGGGGTGTGAGATCATGACGTAAGCTGAAATCAGGAGTTGGATGCTTAGCCGACTGAGCCACCCAGACGCCCCTCTGACTTTTTTTCATCTTTATTTCTCTTGGTAGGAGGAAGGTTGAGTATCTTTATTTTTAAGTGAAGAGCAATTTGCATTTATTTTTCTGTGAACTCTCTGTGTATGGCTCTTGCCCGTTTTTGTCTTTGGATGTTCTCCATTTTTAAATGTTCTTTTTATAGTAAAGATATTAATTGTAAATATTGTCCTAGTTTATCATTTGTCTTTTTATTTGCTCAGGAATTTTCACTGCATATTTTTTACATGGTCAAATTTATTGATTATATATTGTTTCTAGATTTTGAATCATATTTAAGGAAAGCTTTCCCTAATACTAGTTTATAGAAATTTATCCATTATATCTTCTAAAATTTTATTTTACCTTTTCCCATACCACTAAGCAATTATCTAAATGCCATTAAAAAAATAATTCATCTGTTCTTCACTGCTTTGATGTAAAGGCTTTATCATATACTGAATTTCCATATTGGTTATCACCTTCTACAATATCCTTTTTATAATTTTGCTACATCAGAGTGGAACTAAAAAATTTTAAAAACCAGCATTAAAATCATTCTAGTAATCAATAAATATTATTCTAATGATAATTATTTGAGTTAAACCAAGAATTGGTTATACTGATAAAGCCTAATTTCTTAATCACGTAATGTGACTAATGAACATCAGGAAGATGAAAGTGATAATAAGGTGGATAAGTAATTTTCAAATCCTCTCTTGTGACCATGACTGTGAAACAATATGGTCTTATTACATACGGCTTTATGGAAATCGAAGTCTTCAAGCGGTACAGATAAATGATAATTCTATATATAAACAAGCAAACAAATATCTTTTCAGCCCGAAATAAAAATTTTAAAGGTTCTAATATATAAAATATGCTTTTTTCAAATTAGGCTTGCCAATAAAAATCGTTTTTAGGAAAAGCTCATTATTTTGCTGATCTTTGCTAGATAACTCTAAGCGATAGACTCGTGTAAGATATTGGCTCTGAAAAGAATGTTCTCAGATCTGTTGCTCCTCAGCCTCCAGCCTCCACAGGGCTACACTTTGCGCACCTTGTGATTATGGCTTCAGTTGTCTTCCTACCCTCCCTAAGTAATCTAGTCACTGAAATTAGGGTTTCTGTATTTGCTCATTAAAACCCCAAACGAGATAAATTTTCTTTTTTTAAAAAAAATTTTTAATGTTTATTTTTAAGAGAAAGAGGGAGACAGTGTGAGCAGGGGAGGATCAGAGAGAGAGGGAGACACAGAATCCGACGGCAGGCTCCAGGCTCTGAGCTAGCTGTCAGCACAGAGCCCGGCATGGGGCTCGAACCCACGAACTATAAGATCATGACCTGAGCTGAATCCAGATGCTTAACCAACTGAGCCACCCAGGTGCCCCACGAGATAACATTTTCACATGTCAACTTGTATTTTTAAAAAGTACCCAATTTTGGTATGTGTGTGTGTGTGTCGTGTGTGTGTGTGTGTGTGTGTGTGTGTGTTAGAGTCTAAGGAAATACATATTCTTAACTTGATTTTAGGAGCAAAGATGTCAAGAACATTCTAGAAGAACATTTTCTTCCATGTGGATGATTCTCTTTACCATTGCTATTTGTCTAACCTCACCAACCCTTACAATTTTGAATCAAGTGCCATTTCCTCCAGGAAACCTTCTGAAGACACTTACCTCCACATCCAAAGTGTTCTTATTTATCCCCATCAGCGCAATCACCTTGCTCTTTTGAAATGCTCTGTTTTTCTCTTTTTCTGCATCTGGCCCGGATTTGGCTGTGCGCTCCTTGAAGACGCGGATGATGTTTGGTTAGATTGTCTGCCTTTGTTTCTCATGCTCCATTCACAATACCTGGAACAGAAGAGACACAGCTTGATTTTTCCCTTGCTTTGTTTTTGTTTTCGTTTTGGCCTGTGATGAAGTATCAAAACAGCTTGTCATTCTTATGGTAAGTCATTTGGCACCTACTACATTGAGCCTTTTTAATAAATTATTATTTAATTTCTGTGTTATTGTTTGTCTTGTTTCATTGAAGGCGGACACTTGATGGCATTTCATATCCATGTCACCATGCAGAGTGCTCCAGATGTATGTGGTGCTCAAGATCAAGTTGGCGTATTGTAAATGTGAGTGATACCCTAATCAGAATATGCTGTTGCTGAGATCTATTATCCAGGTAAAACAATTAATGTTCATGAATATTTCAGAATAGTCATAGACTGCACAAATTGCACACTGAATAATTATGCTGTAAAGTCATAATGAATCTTTGTGTGATTGAAAGCCTGCCAGAACTCAAAGGCCAAGGGGCACCCAGGAAGAAAGGCATAAATTGAAAAAAAAAGGAAACTAATTTAAAACATTCCTAACCTAAAAAAATGAGGGTAAGACACAAATAGTAGTGATAGTAATTAATAATAATAATAATAATGCATCACTGAAGATATGGAAGAACTATAGTTGGCAGCAGTGACTGCTTGCTCAAAATACACTGAGCTGCTAAAACTTGCTTAGTCACTGTTAATCCGACTCCACAAATGATGATCAAAATTTATCTTTTTTTTGTCAGTGGCTCTCTCTAAAGAGATTTTTGAAACACCTGTTGACTTCACTTTGCTTCCTGGCACACTTTCAGCTGAGCATTTTCTCACCAAAATATTTCCAGCATTTTCTCACCAAAATATTTCCAGCAAGGTTGGCAGTTTTGTTTTAGAGGCAAGATGTAGAAGAAACAACTGTGCATTTATTTAGCTCTGCTTGAAAGTCAGGATCCAATTCCTACGTATCGCATCCCTGTATGAAATTGTTCAAGATCCTCATTGTACTACTTGGTAAAATGAAATGAGGGTGTCTGTCCTACCAACAGTGGAGGGTTGTCACAGGGCATCAAGTGATGACACATGAGTAAACAGTGGATGTGCTACACGGAATATGGGGCCTGAGCATGGGGACATGATTGTCACCCGCAGCCATTTCATTCCATGGCTATCAGTAGCAAAATCAGTTTTCTTCCTTTTGTTTAGTGTTGTGTTTGTTTTAAATGTCAAACAAATTCCACAGGAGCAAAATTACAAATTCTGTCCCTCTCAACTTCCAGTTCCAACCCCAGCAGAAACTACTATCTGCTATGTCTACTTCCTGACATTTTCTATAGATTATACAATCTGCCTGTGTGTGTGCGTAGCAAAAGTAAAATTGTTGGATACTGGTTCATACTGGACACCTAGTTAAGATACTATACATCATACTTGGAACAAATAATGAAATCCTAAGGTTCAGGGAGTTATTTTTCCTCATAATTTGGCCCTTTATATTTTGTGTTTGGACTTGCTGACTCAAGAAGGAAGGGAAAGAGAATAGGTTAGGATTTTGGTATCAGATTCAGTGTAAGTTCAAAGCAGAAAATTTTATATAAATTCTCCAAAGCATAGTTTTCGGAGATACATGCTAACTATTGCAGATTTAATTCATTGGCCCTATATACTTTTAGATTTGAGGGTTGGATTAAAAAAACAGTTGAAGTCAACCATAGCATTCATATTGGATTTAATAAAAGCGGTAAAGCTGACTATTGCATTCTTATTAAAGAGTCAGGCTTCTATGAAAGTTAGGTTTGCTACATATATGAAATCTCTACTGTATATGTTATTAATATTTTTTAGTGGGGTAGCAAAGTTACTTATTTGTAGCCATTTTCATGTCTCCCTTTCTTTTTTGGCGAATGCACAACACATTTCCCTGTGGAAGCCATTTATTTCCAGGTGTTTTCCTATCAAACATTTAAGTAACAGGAGCAGCTGGTCCCAACTCCAGAGAGACATTAGGAAGGAAGCACAACGTCTGGAAATGCGTGGAGTTTATAAGCAGAACTAGCAGGAATGGCCATTTTAATTTTATAGTAGAAGAACGTTTGTATTTGTAGGCACTTTTATTTTTATATTTCTCTTCCATATCACAATTTTAGATATAGGTTCAAGGGCGACCCTTGGTCTTATTTTGCAAAATATATGAACATTCTTACTCAGCATGTGAGGAAGGACAATGACGTCTAAACCAAGATTCTTCCCTTCTCCCAAATGCAAAGGCAGTTCAGAGCAAGTAAAAGAAATTCCAGTTCTGCTCCATGGGGACTGACATGCTTTCTGGGTAAGTAACTGGAAGTGTGGCTCTTTGCCTTAAGATGACTAAAATATAAAAAGGTTCCTGGACCAATATGAAATATACATATTTTTTCTCCCTCAAATTTCATGTAGGAGAGGATTAAACATTAAGATACTATTGTTCTTCTAAATAAAACATTCTAATGTGTTTAAAAAGTAGAGAGGTCTAGAATCACAGACTGAGGGTTTAACGTGAGGTATCGCTGCTTTGTTTTCACTAATTGTGTTAATTTGGGGTGGTATTAACACTCATTCTTTGTAAAGCTTTATACCCTGATTTATTTTCCTTCAGGTAGTAGGATCGCAGGAAATTCTCGAGTCTTGGTCTGTCCTGTGATTTGAAAGTGTGGAAGACATCAAGACCTATTATTTGCAATAAAATAGCATAACTCTTTTAGAACTGCAGTCATTTCTAGTATGACGCGTCAGTTAGAGACGACAGAGGGGGGTTGTGCAGGCTTCCCTCTCAGCACGATGCTCGTCAGAGGGAGCAGGTCCGGGGAGGGTGCCTGGGTGTGGGGTGCTCGCCACCAAGCCTCCTGAGAGCTCTGGCGTGCTCCACCTGGAGGACGAGGGGCTGGGCCCTGGGAGGGAGTGGGTATCTTCACAGGTTAGGGAAGCAGTTGTGTGGAAGCCGGCATCGTTTTAACCCGTATAGACTTAAAGGGCCAAACAAAGAACAATGGCTCAAAATTCCACAGATGCAAATCTGCACCCATGCAGGGAAGCGTTGTCTAAGAAATTACCATGCAGGATATTTTAAAACATAAGCTGAGCAATGTTTGACTTATTCCTAGACTCTGAAATACATTTCTTAGTAAGTCTGAAGCAGAGAAATCAATAACAAATAGACTCTGTTTATCCATGTTTGTTTTACTTTGTGTAGAAGGATCCAGAAACGAAAGGGCTTCCTTGGGAGAAGGGGCGGAGGGGGGCTTTCCCTGCACATCATTTGCTTCAATACCGAATGAAAGCCAGAGGTGTCCTGGCTTTAGCCCTTTGACCACTGCCGAGTTACTCCAAGCAAGGGAGATGGGTTCCCGTGGACAGAAGAGGGGCAAAACTCAAAAACCGTCTGATTTTCTTCTTCCTGAAAATGCTTTGTGGGATCAGAATGTTGCTACGAGTCAGGAGATACAGGAATTCAAATTAGCTTAGGGGGAAGAAAAGGGAAGGAAAGAAAAGGCATGCCGAAGTCCCACAGTGCATAACAGATGGCATCAAACTGAAATTGATGTTGATAATCAATGTCAAAATATCTTAGGGTACTATTGACAGGAGGGATGGGGATGAAAGTTAATCCAAGAAGCTTAATGAAAAATGCACAACTGAGAGAACTGACAGAGGAAGTACAGAAAGTGGACCTGCAGGATATTTTAAAACATAAGCTGAGCAATGTTTGACTTATTCCTAGACTCTGAAATACATTTCTTAGTAAGTCTGAAGCAGAGAAATCAATAACAAATAGACTCTGTTTATCCATGTTTGTTTTACTTTGTGTAGAAGGATCCTTGAAAGCCACTGATGGATGGAACAGGTATTGACACGATCACGCCTCTACTAATTTTTGAGACTCCCTTGTAAATACAACAAGCTGGTGCCAGGAAAGTTCCTTTGTGAAAAGTGTCGGTCACGCGAATGTGTTTTCAGACACCGCCAAGGGAATGATCATGCAGGTTTTCACATGCTGATATTCAGCTTTGGGACAATGACGTCTCCTCAGATTTATGGTCCCGTCACATCCATGAACCTCCTATAAATAGATTCTGGCAGAGATCATTTTTTAAAATATGATAATGCCAAAATTAGAAAGAGAAACCTCTTTTGACCTCGCACTGTGAAATAGGCCTGAGAATGTTTTATCACCGCCACCGGCTGCTTGTCTCCTCACTGAGGACCACCGGTGCCAGACAACCGAGGCTCCCAGGCACTCAGACAGGGGTTTATGAATTCACACTATCTGCTGGCAGTTATGCAGATGTCAGGGGTTCCTAGTTCATCCTGTGCTTGAGTTCTTTGTAACTTTTGGGGGGCTGTATTTTCAAATTTACAGAGAAGTCACACACATTGTACAAAGTCTCTTACGCCCTTTGCCTTGGGTCACGGATTGCGATCTGTTGATTTCGCTCCATTTGCAGTATCTGTCTGTCTGTCTGTCTGTCTCTTATTTGCTGTTTCTTTACTCTCTCTGTCTTTGTGGAAGTGATGCAGTTGCTGTCTACTGCTGGGTAACAAAGTTCCAAAAGTACGGTGACCTAAAGCCACGTGGGGTTCTTGTCTGCGTGGCCGTACAGCTCAGAAGGCGGCGTGGTGCGGCTGGCGCGCTGCCTCGGTCCCACAGAGTGGAATATCCGTGTCAGCAGCGCTGCCTTCCTTCCTGGGGTCTCTGAGGAAGAATCCAGTTCCACGTTCACTCAGGCTTTGGTGGAACGTAGTCCCTTGCACTTGTAGCACCGAGGTCCCATTTGTCACCCCGTGGCTAGAGGCTGCGGGCCTCTCTCCCCGGTCCTTAGGACCGTCACATTCCTTCTTGTGTGGGCTCTCTGTCCGCAAACCAGCAGTCATCCGGCCAGCCCTTCTCACGCTGTAGATCTCTCTGCACGCTCTTCTACCTGTGAGTGCTGTTCACTGTCACAGACCCCTGGATGGCCGTGCCACCCCCACCCTGCCCCAGCTCGCCTCCCTACTTTAAGGGCAGCTGTGTCATCTGGCCCAATCCATCGCTGTGCCGTGTTAGAGAGAGTGAAGGTGGGAAGGGTAGCTCATCAGATCACAGGATCTGGGGGTCTGGGTGTGGAACTCTAGGAGTCGTTCTTGGAGGTCCACCGGCCTCAGGAAGGGACGAAGAAAACGGGGCTTGCACCTTGGGTCTTGAGGACTCAGCTCTCTGACTGCAGGTCGATGGGGGTCTCCGGTGAGGGCGTGTTTGGAAGTGCGTGTGGCTGGCGGGCAGGTGGCAGACCCAGGAATCAAGCCAGGTCTGCCTGACTCGGGTCCAGGATCCTTCTGTCCGAATACCAGCCTCTGTTTGCAGCCTGAGCGGTCTTCTTGTTTTGGTAACTATACGCTCCAGGCCTTTCCGGGCCCTCTGCTTGGAAATTTTCTCAAAGCTTCTCTATTTGGTATCAGATTTCTCTGAAGATTCACTTCTGTCCGAGGGATATGTTTGCTAAACAGAAAATCTCCTCAAGAAGTGTAGGGATGCCTGCAGGAAGGGCTGTGGGTCCCCTCACTACAAGGAACACCGGCCCTGGGACACCATTGCTCTCCGGGAACCGGCCGATGCCACGATTTGAGCAGGTCCAAATCCCCTTGGGCGGAACACGTGCTTACATAGTATTGAGTGGACTTAGTGCGTTTAAAGGCTGCTGCTCATGTAAACAAAAGAAATATCAATATACAGCATACTTTCTTAGCTTCCTCTGTTTTAAGAGCCAGGTTTCCAAGGGCATCTACCTTTTGCTCTTTTTGAAAGATTCAGTATAGACCCTGTAGTTTCTATTTAGGGAAAATGGGCATGCATTGGAGTCAAAATGTCCACAGTCGGTCAAAAGAAAAATACTAAATTCCGCCAAGAATAGCTACTAATTGGTTTCTCGGGCAGGGACCTTTTCCAGGGGGAAAATACGCGTTTGTTAATTGGAAACATACCACGGACCTCCAGTGCATTTGCCAGTTCCCGGCAGCAAGAAGGATTAGCGTGGGGTAATTCAGTTCGGTGGTGATGCTGAAGCGAATCGCTGTTGCAGCTCGTTCGGAATCCTTAGGGTCCCTGTGGAACGTAACTGTTGCCGGGAGAGGGCTCTTTGGGAAGGCAGACGAATCGAACCCACTTGTACTCATTTTTATAAGAGACTCTGTGTACCATGGATGGCGGCACGTGCTTCTGTAGGGGACAGTGTAAGACCCGAGTGAGGAGATACTCTGTTTACTGGACTGCGAGAAAGAATGCTGCAAAAACAGTGTGACTTATATATAGCTAGGGGATAAAGATAGCGTTCTAGATAGATACAAATTCATATATATGTGAGTTATATGTGTATATATATTTATACTTACACATATGATCTTATGCATGGATATATATAATTTTGCATGTGTATGTGTATAAATGATACATATGATATTTTTGTTCAAAACCCTTTATGTAGGAATAACTTTCAAATACATACACTGCAATTTATTTAGAAAGCCATCAGTGCGAGCCAAGTATTCAGTCTTAAGAGAACCCTAAATTTTATGATGTTCACATTGTTGAATTACAACCAACACTTTCCCCCAGTTTTAAAAAGAAAATAGGATGCCCTTGTGAGATCCATTTTTATTTAGCTTTCTTTAAAAGTATTTCTTAAGATTTGACATTTTAATCTGTGTGGTCAAGACGGCCCATGGATACCTAATGTCCCTGAAGAATTTGTTTTGACAAAAGCTGCTAAATTTGATTGTATTTTTGACTTAACTTGGTTCGACTGTGTACATTTTAACCTCTAAACTGCCCTCGTGTTTTCTGTTTTGGGGTTTATAAAGTCATTTAATTTTTTTTTCCTGTGAAAGCCTGAAACTAATATAATACTGCATGTTGGAATTTAAAATACAATAAAATAATAATAAATAAATAAGAAACAAGACCAATGAATAAACAAACAAAAAGCAGCATCATACCTATGAAGAGTGTATTTATCTTGGTGAGTGCGGAGTGCTGTACAGAATTGTTGAATCACTATATTTATTTTATGCCTGGACCTAATATAACACTGTCTGTTAACTGTACTGGAATTAAAAATATAAGTAAGTAAAAATTAAAAAAGAAAATATAAAAAATTCCTCCTGTAGTTGAAGACCTACGGAACTACCGTTAAAGAAATGTTTTGGGGGTACCGGGACGGCTCAGTCGGTTCAGTGTCTGACTTCGGCTCAGGTCATGATCTCATGGTTCATGGGTTCGAGCCCCGCATCGGGCTGTGTGCAGACAGCTCAGATCCTGGAGCCTGTCTTCTTATTCTGTGTCTCCCTCTCTCTCTGACCCCCCCTTGCTCATGCTGTCTCTCTCTGTCTCCCCCAAATAAGTTAAAAACATAAAAAAAAGATTAAAATGTTTTGGAGCAGAAGGGTGGGTGTGGGTAATGAGTGGCGCCATGGCGAAGAGCACAGGCTGGACAGACAGATGGATCAGATCCAACGTCTCTTCACTCTTTAGAAACTACAGCAATTTGGGCGATTTGCATTTCTCATTTTCCTCCAATATAAAATGGAGGCAGTAATAAAATCTACTTCCCTGGATTTGGGCCGAATTAAGAGAAAGAGCCCATGTATGAATGTAGCCTCTAGGGCATTGGTTTTGGTTGGTAACAACTACAATAACGACAAATAAGCTTTAACTGGTTTAAAGAATCTAGGGGATTTATTGACGCACATATCAGGTATTCCGAAGTAAACGGAATTCAGGTATGGTTTGATCAGGGCTGTCTTCGTTTTTCTGTGATCTACTTGTTTTTGACATCTTCTGTGTACCAAGGAGGTCAGGCTTTGTTTCCACGCTGAATTCTCTCATGGACACAGGATAGTTACAGTAAGAAATGGAGATCTCTTACTTGCTCATTCACCTCTAAGAGAAAGGAGACAGAGCTTCACTTTCACAATCCTTGAATAAAATTTTGAATGGACAATCGCTGTGCAAGTTCTGTAGCTAAGGGGAGATCATATGCCGATTAGCCTATGCTGGGTTGGTGGCCATCTGTGAACCACTGTTGCCAGATTTATGGGATTTCCCTGAATGGTTTAAACATACCATGACTCTATTCTCCAGATAAGGCTTCGGTCACACCCATCCAAATGCTAAGGCTGGGAAAGAGCGGAAGAGGGGAGGAGTGGCTTTTGGAAGGCATCCATAATGTTTTCTACCATATTTCATAAAGTCAGTTATAATCATTAATATTTGATCATTATGGACAATAGTAGTAATGACAGCATTATTTTATTTGCTCGCAGGACAGATTCTTAGTAAATGTGTATATGCTAACACAGGCATGCTCCTGTACTGTATGCCATCCGCATTCCTGTGTGTCAGAGGGCAATAAGGCACTGTCTGTGCTGATTTTCCTGTGGGACTTCTGGGTTATTTAGTGTATTTTAGTTTTCTGTATTTACATCATCGCACAACCATCGGGGAGAGGTGTGTGGGTTTTAGCGGGATAGTCTTCTGTGCTGGAGGCAGTTGCCTCTTTCACTCCACGTATTATAATGTGGTTGTTTTTTTTTTTAATGTTTATTTTGTTTTGAGAGAGAGAGAGGGAAAGAGAGAAAGTGCAGGGGAAGGGCAGAGAGAGAGGGGGAGACAGAGAATCCCAAGCAGGCTCTGTGCTGTCAGTGCAGAGCCCGACACAGGGCTGGATCCCACTAACCATGAGCTCATGACCTGAGCCGAAACCAGGAATCAGACGCGTAGCCAACTGAGCCACCCAGGCACCCCTACCATGCGGTTTTTTTTGAGGTGTAAAACTCTGCACAGTTGTGATGGTCACTTTTGCCGTCTACACTGGGAATCTGCTCCAGCTCTTCTCTGATCAGCTCTCTTGCAGGGGTACGACTCCTGTGATTTACCTCACCTGGGCTCCCTTCCCCACTGGCCACCAGGTAAGGCCAGACACTGGACACAGCCCGGCGTGTCTCCCTCTCCGTGTGTACTTCCTGTGGAGTCTTCAGCTGTGGCTTGCCTGCACTTTACAGTCCCGCCCCCTGCCTGGAGACCCTGGCCGTGGTTTTCCTACGTGTGGCTTCCCGCACGCACATAGTACGTCAGTGGCTACTTCTCAGCCCCCCACCCCCACCCCCCGGCTGCCTCTTCCCCGTTGGCCTCTTCAGATCTAATGATGCTGTGTTCCTGGTGCCTCGTCATAAATCCCCTCTATTGAATTACCCCGGGTGGGCTCTGCCTTCCCTCGCCCCTGACGGATACAAATCGTTGAACCTCAGAATCCTCAAATTCTAAGCTTGCTAATGACTTTTTCCAGGAATAAGTCCTGTTGTCTGTAATGCTAATATGGTTTATTTTTCTAAAAACATAGATTTCTTGGTAAAACGTAAATGACAGGGGTTTTCTTTGAACCCTATAATTTCTACGTTGATTTAATTTCTTAACTTCAAAAAGGCATGTGTGGAGATGTATTAAAACTGATTATAAGCGCATTATTTGAAAAACACTATATTTCAACTCATTTTGGTTAAATTCCATTATTGGGTCATATCAGAAAGAAAATTGCAGACACCTGTTTTATTAAAAACTAGCTATTGAGGTGGGGAACCAGATTCTTCTCATCAGAGCTTGGATAGTTTATTGAAACACACACACTTCTATTGAACAAAAAGCACTTTGGTAAACCACACAAAATAACAAAACTTGACAGCCATCTGGAGCATTTGGAGAATCGATCTTTTTGATAGCTGGATTGTTTTTCAGATGACCGAGATTTTGCCCATTTGTCTTAGTGATGAATTGCCGGTCACACGGAAGAGAAATTCATTGGGACCAGGTTAGGCCAAAATAAGTAATTAAGTGAGCCAACTGGAAAGACGGAGAAGGGGGAAACTCACGGGCAGAAAGTGCTCCCGGGTCTCTGGAGGGGATGGGGGTTGGAACCCAGAAACGGGTTCCTCACAAGCGTCTCCTGAAGGCTGGCCTCCTTCTCTCTGTGCCCAGTGGCCTGCACCCAAAAGCAGAGATGCCAACTTGCCCAGCCAGGGCCACACACCCACAGTGCAGACACACTGGTCCGTTTCCTTCTCAGCAGGCACGGAGAGGGCAGCTGGGCTCCAAGCATGCCCACCACGGCGTGTGTCCAGCCGGCCTTATTGTAAGACAGTCTTAGCCTTTTCTTAGGATGTAAAATATTTTCATAATATAAACTCATAAAAATAACATTTTGAATATAATTTAGTCATTTCTCAGTGACATGTTGTGATCTTCACTGAATGGCCAAGTCTGTCCTGGTAACAACTGAATTCAGCTAGACTGCCGGGTGTATGCGTGCATGTGTGAGAGAAATTGTATTTACATGTTACAATTTTTGAGTTCTTCTTTCTTGCCAGATGTCACTTGTCGTTGTTGGTTGGAATTTGCCCCTTCTAATCTGTTACTGCTGGATTTGTTTGGACTCAGAAACCAAGTAACCTTTATGATAATTGCTTATATAGAGTTAATTAAATTAAGTGAAAAGGTTTTTCTTCCTACTGAGAAAACCTAAGGGCAAACACATTATGTCCACAGTGGGTGGGATTAAGGCTTCCAAAGTCGCCCAAGTCCTCCGCTAAATGTGTTGCCTTACCTGGCAAAGAGCTTTACAAATGGGACTCCGATGACACATCTTGAGGTGGGGAAATTACCCAGCGTATTCAAGGTAAGCTCCGTTGAGTCATGTGAGCCCTTAGAAGCAGAGTTTCTCCATCGAGGGTTGGTCAGGGAGATACGATGGAAGATAGGCGAGGTGAGGAGAAGCTGAGCCTGGCTTTGAGAATGGAGGACGGGCCCAAGGCCAGGAGTGCAGGTGGCCCTGGGACCTGAGAATGGGCCTCTGCAGGCAGCCAGCCAGGAAATGGGGACCTCAGGCCTACAATTGCAGTTCTGACAACAATCTGGCGACACCTTGGTTTCACCTGTGGGAAACTTCTACAAGACTTCTGAACGACAGAACTGCAAAGTAACAACCTGTATTGTCACTGCACTTGTGGCAGTTCTGTATAGCCCACAGCAAAGGCAACTAATCCAGTGCCCCAAAGTCTCTATTTTCTCCCAATAGGAAATTATTTCTTAAAATCATTAAAGTCCTCTTATTCCAGCCAGCTTTTGGTAGATTGTGTTTTCCAAAATGGCTGCACCAGTATTTCCCAAACCCCATGCTCTTGCAGAACTTTGCAGTGCTTCTGCAAGAAGGGGAAATCCCTATGGCCTTGAACCTGGCTGGAACTTTGTGGCTGCCTCCATGAATGTCATTTGGCAGAAGTGATTCTACATGACCTTCAAGACTAGGTTAGAAATGGCCATGATGCCTCTGTTCGTTTTGTTGTTGTGGTGGTTGTGACACTCAACTCTGGAAGCTTTTGGCCATCATTTTAGAAGTCTGGCAAACCTGAGGCTGCCATGTGGAAAGACCACATAATGACAGAGATGCCCACCAAGCCTCAGATGGTCCTGCCTTCAGCTCTTTAGTTTTTCCTAGCCCACACACCAGACAGAAGAAGCCTACAGTAGGACCCCGATCATTTGCATATGGCCATGAAAAATACCCAAGCAACAGCTTTCTAGATGTTTCCAGTCAATACCAGATTCATGAGCAACAGCAATTGTTATTATTTTGACCCATTCTTTTGGGGTGATTTGTTAGGTAATAATAACGGGAAAATCTATTTTGGGCCATGAATTTGAATTTTAATGTATACAAAGCTATGTGATTTTAGTACTGGATGTAAGAAAATCCATATGCCCATCATTTAGTCTGTATTTAAGACAACACTAGCATTGCCAATACTGGTTTTGCTTTTAGTTATCTTATATCATTTACTTCTCATTTTCTTGAAAGAGTAGAAGACATTCCTGAATTTTCTTCCGCGCTCTCTTGTGCCTTGACCACATATGGTCTCTGAAATCTCCATTTCCTTAGAATTGGGCATGGGTTTAGTTTTTATAGGGAGCCACAGATTTATTTTATTCCTCGTCTCATTGATGGAAGACCATTCATGCCTGATTTTTTGCTCAGTGCCTGGGAGACTTGGAATTGGGTTTCCAAATCCATTCCGAGGTTCTTGAAGTGAATTAGATGAATCTGTTTTCAATTTATATTGATTAAGAAGAAACAATGCAACAATATTTAAAACTTAACCCAAATTTAAAAAAACCCGCTCTTCTTATTCCTTTATGTAGCTCATAATATACAGCTCAGAATATATTTTTGCAGTTTTGGAAAATCTCTTGCAGGTGTGTGGGACTCAGTCATTAATAACCATCGGAAACTTAAGACTTCTGCTGTGGGATGTGAGAATACAGCGTGTGCTATGGCAAGAACATTAATAATCTTTTATTTTAATTGTGGTTTATTTTGATTTTGGGGAATGCTGCTGTATCCTTTTTCAATCCACAGTCTTATAAATCATACATGAGAAGACTTGGGAGTTAGGATATTTTAATGTCAGTGTGAAACCGAATAATAAAAATTATACAAGTAAAAGAGATGTGAGGGGACGTCTGATCTGATCCTAACATGTTTAGATGTGGCATCGTTCATCCGAAGAAACCGCATTAGCTGGTGGCAGAACCAGAATGAGACGACCCATTTATCGGTGTGTGGCCAGGTGTTCTCTTGAGAGGTGTGTGAGAGCTCTGGACACGCCGGCGTCGTTAGGCTGAAGAACCCAACGAGCAAAGCTCTCTTCAACATCATTTGTTTATTGCGTTCTCAAGAGAAGCCGTGACACAATTAGCTGTCTCAAAAAAGAGTGACTTTTTAAAATGAATCTTTGTTTTTCCTATTGCTAGTGTGGCTGCTACTTTTAGAATACTATTAATTTTTCTACCTTTGGGTTTCCTATTGGTTTTGGTCTTTTTGAGCTTCATTTCCCACCCTGCCCTTGCCCTTTGGTCAGGAGTTGGGCTGCTGCTGGCCCACGGTCTCAAGGAAGGGATGAATTGCAGGAGACGGGATCAGGAGCCTTTTCCTGTCTTTTTACTTTGCAAATTCTAGGCTCTCCTTTGCCATATGTCACAGTTAGGGAGTCTCCAATTTTATTTTTATTTTTTACATTTATTTATTTTTGAGAGACAGGGAGAAGCAGAGTACAAGTGGGGGAGTGACAGAGAAAGAGTGGGGCACAGAATCCGAAGCAGGTGTCAGGCGCTGAGCTGTCAGCACAGAGCCCGACGTGGGGCTCGAACCCACAAACTGTGAGATCATGACCTGAGCTGAAGTTGGACGATTAACCGACTGAGCCGCCCAGGCGTCCCCAAGGAGTCTCCAATTTTGGATCCATTGTGATTGCAACCTCCCAAATATGTCTCCTTTGAGCAAACAACGTATTCTTTTATCAGGATATATATATGTCTCTATATACAGACATGTTCAACCTAGGGATTGATTTACGTTAAGAGATTGCGTCTCTCTGTGCTCCACTGCCATTTTGTAATGGATTCCATTTGAGAGTTGGTTTTCAACTGACCATTCTTATGCTCTCTATTGCATGTTTCATGTTAATGACTATTCTTTGATTCTTCGTTGGTGGTGCTCCTGTATGGTTGTAGTTATTTTGGGGCTGAGTTAGACAATTCAGTGACAAATTACCTTATGGTAACAAATTACCATAGATTAGGTGAATAAGCAACAAACTTTTATGTATCACACTTCTTGAGACTGGAAGTCCAATATCAAGGCGCCAGCAGGTCTGGTGTCTTGTGAAGGCCCACTTCCTGGCTGATCTTCTCGTATCCTAACATGATGGTGTGCAGAGAGAGAGGAAGCAAGCTCTCTCCTGTCTCTTCTTAACTAATTGCATTATGAGAGCTGGAATGACCTTAATTACCTCCCAAAGACCCCATCTTCAAATGCTATCACATTGGAAATTAGAGTTGCGATATATGTTTTGGAGGCTGGGGGAACAATCATTCAGTCCCTAGCAATATCTTTTTTTTTTTTAAGTACTTGAGGGGTGCCTGATTGGCTCAGTTGGTTAAGCATCTGACTTCTTCAGCCCAGACCATGATCCCCCATCAATGCGTTTGAGTCCCATGTCAGGCTCTGTGCCGACAGCTCAGTGCCTGGAGCCTGCCTATGATTCTGTGTCTCCCTCTCTCTCTGCCCCTTCCCTCCTCGTGCTCTGTCTCTTTCTTTCAAAAATAAAATAAAAACATTAAAAAATTTTTAAAAAGTGCTTGAAGCTATTTTTAATACTTTGAACTATTTCAGTACTTATTTTTTATTATTATTTTTAAAAATGCAATTTATTGTCAAGTTAGCTACTATAGTATACTGTGTGCTCTTGGCTTCAGGAATAGATTCCCATGATTGCTCACTTACATACAACACCTGGTGCTCATCCCAACAAGTGCCCTCCTCAAGGCTCATCACCCGTTTTCTCCTCTCCACCCCTACCCCATCAACCCTCAGTTTGTTCTCTGTATTTAAGTCTCTTGTGGGTTTGCCTCCCTCTCTGTTTGAAACTGTTTTGTCCCCTACCCTTCCCCCATGGTCTTCTGTTAGGTTTCTCAAGTTCCACATATGAGTGAAAACATGATATATGTCTTTCTCTGACTTATTTCACTTAGCAAAATACCCTCCAGTTCCATCCACGTTGTTGTAAATGGCAGGATTTCATTCTTTCTCAATGCCAACTAGTGTTTCGTTGTACGTATAAACCACATCTTCTTGATCCATTTATCCATTGATGGACATTTAGGCTCTTTGCATGATTTGGCTATTATTGAAAGCACTGCTGTAAACACTGACACTTACTTGAAAGTTATTGTCTGACATTCTATAAAATGAGTCCCATCAATAGCGGATTCCTCCTAACAGTTCTGGCTGTGTTGGCTGTCTTCTTTGAGTTACATTTCTTCGTGTGGTTTTAGAATCTGGGTTTGGAAGCATATTTTGTATAGAAATTTCTCCATTTGGTTTGACTCTTTTTTCTGTCTCTCAAATCCTGTCTTTTTGTTCCTCACCTATCTGTGGGTTTTGCAATCGCCTCTACCAGGTAACTTCCAGGCCCCAATTCTAAATCCACTTATTTTGCTGGCTATGTGGAGTTATTGCTTCAGAAACTGATGACTGCTCATCCTAGGGCTGGGCCATGACTTTGCTCTCATTGCACCAGCAACCTTCCTCCTTGGCATTGCCCCTTACCAGGAGCCCTAGTCCCTTTTCACAGGTGCTGCGTTTGTCATGTCACATTGTTGCTGTAACAACTTCACATAGACATAGTGGCTAAGACAACACAATTTTATTGTGTTGTTCTCGAAGTCAGAATTCCAACCTGGGTCTCACTGGGCTAGAATCAAGGTGTTGACAAGGCTGCATTTCTTTCTGGAGGACCCAGGGAAGAATCCCTTTCCTTTTCCAGTGCCTGTAGGCTTTCCTCATTCCTTATTCATGACCCCTCCCACAATCAAAGTCAACAGCAGTCAGGCAGGTCCCTTTCATGTCTCTTCCTTCTGACGCTGACTTTTCTGCCTCTCTGTTCCATATTTAAGGACCCTTATGATTACATTGGGCCCACCAAAATTGTTCGAACAGTCTCCACATTTTAATGTCATTTGATTAGCAACCTTAATTCTGTCTGCATGTTTAGTTCCCCTTAGCCACATACTGTAACATATCCATGAGTTCTAGGAATTGGGATGTGGACATCTTTGGGGGGTCATTTTTCTGCCAACCGCACTGGGGTACAGGGCTGACCTTTATCAGCTCTGGTCTCCAGCTGTGTGCCTGGATCCTGGGACCCATCTCATAAGGAACAGTGCTGGCCCCATTCATCCCTCCAGCCACTTTCACTCCAGGAGATCAGCAAGCTGAGATCTTCAAAACCCTAGCAGGTGTGGATATTTGGTTTATTTTTCATTCAGAGAGCTATTCATTTTGTATTTTGGATCATGCATGTGTTTTGTGATTTTTTTATATCTGATCTTTCTTAAGAGTCTGGAGTGGTGAGGGCCATGACGTATGAATCTGCTTGTTATCTTGACATTGACGTCCTCTAAATTCTAGTAGTAGCTGAGCCTGGAGCACGCAGATTCATCCTTAGAAAATTTAAAATTCCTGGCAAATTGTCGCATAGGAGCAATGGATGTTGTATTAGTTTCCTAGGGCTACCATAACAAAGTAACACAAACGAGGTGTCTTAAAACGAGAAAACTTTCTGATCTCACAGTTCTGGAGGCCAGAAGTCTGAAATCAAGGTGTCAGCACAGCCAAGCTCCCTCTGAGGCTCTAGGAGAGAATCCTTGCCTGCCTCTTCCAGTTTCTGGGGCTCCAGGCGTTCCTGGGTTCGAGACCGCGTCCCTCCCATCTCTCTCTCTTCCCTCTGGGTGTCTCTTTGGTATCCCGCAGCCCAAATCTCCCTCTCCTTTCTCCTACACAGACATCAGCTGTTGGATTTAGGACCCATCCTAATTCAGTATGATTTTATCTTAATTTGATTATATCTGCTAAGACCCTGTTTTCAAATACGGTCACATATACAGATAGCAGGAGTTAGGAATTGAAAATAACTTTTGAGGGAACTTAAGTCAACCCACAATAAACATATTTAAAAAGTCACGAGTATTTGTATGTTTATCCATTTAAAGTTGACATTCACAGTATAGGGATTGAATCAGCTGCCCTTTCCCTGTCCCCCTCTCCCCAGCCCGGTGTTTTCTGGTGAGTAGCTACTCAATAAACACGTGAAGCCTAGCCCATTATTTGCTGTAACACGCTAACCTTTCCAAGGTCTGCTTAAACTGGAGGGCAAGGGGAGTTAGCAGTGTTTTCCAAAGCAGCCATGTTTGCAGATTCACCGAGCAGTAAAGTACTCTCTCAAAGGGAGCCTTTCGTGGAAGGTAGTGTGAAATAAAGGGAAAAACACAGAATGAGAAAACCTCATTCTAAAACGAGATCAAGTTGGCTCGGCATTTGGGGGGCGGGAAAGACATTTCTGAGCATGTTATTAAAGGTGAAAACCAGAAAGAAACATCTCAATAGATATGACTGCCTTTTGATACTTCATTGTGTCAAAGAAGATGATAATCGAAGTTAAAAGGAAAGGACAGGGAGGGACAGAAAAGATTTCAGGAGAGAACCGACGTCCCCCCAGCTCTGAGCGACGCGGTGATAAAGTAGACGGGAGCCTTCCCAGCAGAGAACTACCAGCATTGCTGTCGTGTGAAGGATGCTCGTTTTCAGCTTAATAAGAAATGATGCTTCTATCTGATTTGGAAAAAATAAACTAATAATGCTTTTTTGTGATTGCAATTTTATCTTATCTTTGAAAACCATGAATGTTTGAAAATCAAGACAGTATTTCCAAAAATAATATATGCATGTGTGTGTACATATAAACCACCTTGCACTGAATTTTTATTAAGGAAAGATAAAACCATAAATAAATATTCCTATAGGAGTGGAGAGGTTAAATCATGTTTAAAAAGTCATTTAAGCTGACTTGATATAAATATATTTCACCATGTTTATAGAACTTCTTTAAAACAAAACTGCAAGTAATAATTATTTTTAAAAAATTTGTAAAAACGTTTTTATTTATTTTTGAGAGAGAGAAACAGCGTGAGCCGGGGAGGGTCAGAGAGAGAGGGAGACACAGAATATGAAGCAGGCTCCAGGCTCTGAGCTGTCAGCGCAGAGCCCGACACGGGGCTCAAACCCACGAACCAGGAGATCATGACCTGAGCTGAAGTTGGACACTTAACCGACTGAGCCCCCCAGGCGCCCCAGTTATTTTAAACTCGGTTTAGGAGGTGTTTAATTTTGGCTTTACATGCAAAGAAACTCACAGTCCCCATGGAAATTTCTCAGCTTTTCTGCTCCCTTCTCTGCTCATCCCTCATGCTTTTTTCTTCTTTGCCCCAAAGCCTTGCCCATCTGCTTCTCAAGGCGCTGCTGCTGCATTTGTAAAGGAGAGACGCTTAGTGCTCACTCTGCGGTCCCCTGCAGTGAGGGTGGGGCTCGAGACTTTCTTCTTACTGTCCAATTCCATCCTCTTTCATAATTAGGGCTCCGCTTCAGTGCCCATGATGGGGAGAGAACCAGGGCATCCTTCCTACTGCCTGAGATGCTCATCTCTCCATCCCCCACACCCCTGTGCCCATTCCAGAAGCATCTCCTTTCATCCTCAAGTGGGTTTTCCTTGATATTGTCAGACAGGCCAGGTCCTAGAAGGACCACCATCACTGGAACAGGCTTCTCCACTCCACGGGGCTGAGGACGTCCTGAGTAGGACCAGCCTCTGCCTGACTCATGAGCAGTTCCCAGATACCAGAGCTGGTGGGGAGACGGGTAATTGCAGAGGTCATGAAGCACATGCTTGTTTACAAGTTGTATACATCCTGAAACTCCATGGTATGCAGAAATAGCAGCAAAATGCTACTATGTCCTTAATATCCACTAGTTAATGGCTACTTTGTTTTTGCCCCAAAGGAA
>NC_043715.1:9977809-10040767 GCF_006229205.1 Suricata suricatta
ACTCACTTTTTAGATAAGAAAATAGGGAGATTAATTTACTTGCCTAAAGTCACCTAAATGTGAAGAGGTAGAACCCAGATTTCCCTACAGTTCTGCTGCACGCACTTGTGCGGTTGACCCTACTGTGAAACTACCCCCGTGCACACGTAGCGTCCCCGTTGTTAATTCAGGAAGCAGACATGGCATAGTACAGGACTGCTGTGGCTGAGCCTCAAGCCTATGCACACGCTTGGCCCTGGCACGACCCTGAGCATGGAGGGTACAAGAGGCTCCGAGTGGTCAGGCACCGGCAGGAGGAAGAGAGCTGCCCCTTTGGAAAGTTCTGACCAGAATTAGCAGAAAAAAGAGGTTGATGGTGACCATGAAACTATCAGTTGTCTGGACTCAGTTACACCATTTGGATGCCATCTAACAAATTTGACAGGTCAACATAGTCCCTAAAAATCAGGAACAGCATCGAGGCTCAGCGATTGGCCCAGGCCTGCTCCACAGGGACCCTCCCACCCTGAACTTGCCAAGCCCTGGATTTGTTTACTTCTCTTCTTCCTTGTGAAATGTGTGGGGTTGACCTTGGCAATCCCCTGCTTGCCTGGCCTGTGGTCAAGGAGATAGTCTATACAGGGCCTGGTCCACTTCAAATACCTACACAAGAAGATATTCCTCATGTAGTAAAGTAATTGTTGGAGCGTAGTTTAAAATGTGACTGTGTTCATTTGCCCGATGAGTCTCCAAATCGATGAGAGGTAGGACGGAGCTAAACATTTCGTGCTAGAACTGCCCCGGCTCCTGATCTCCCCTTACCTGTGTGTCACTCCCTGGCCGACACATGAGGCCGTCTGGCCCGGCAGGAGAGAGGATGTTTGGAGCTTCACAAAAATTTTAGTAATCTCGTTCAGCGTCTGAAGCCTTAACATGTTGCACTTATTTGAGAAATTATTTCCAAGAGGTATTAAATACTGCTCTGGGTGAGGAACTCAAAAATCTGTAGATTAGCATTTTACCTCTTCTTGGTAGCAAAAGTTGGGAAGAAGAAGGAACCTCCTGTGGCCTAGAAAAATGGCAAAGGCCAGAGGCGGTTTGTGCTGGGGAAAGCCACAGAGTTGACAAATGGGATGTACTTTTTGAAGGTAGTGAGCAGGAGCACAAAGAAGATTCTATATAAAGGGGGTTTGAGAGACATGTTGAAATGGGGCTCATGACGGTGTGTTGTCCAGATGGCGAACTGCCCCAAGGGCCTGCCAGGGACGAGGGCCCAGGTCAAGGAGCATGTTCCCCACATTGACACATGGCCCTCATCTTACAAAGGAGGATGTTGTGTTGTCCTCATTCTATGAAACCCACAGAAACAGTTGTCCTAGATGGGAAACAACGATAAAAAACACAGCAATTCCTCCCTCGCCTCTCTCCGGGAGAGCCCGTGGGGACGGACAAACAGGCCTGCTCCGTCTGGCACCACGGGAGCTGTCCCAGGCCAGCAGACGCTGAGACCTCCCATCTCAGGCTTCCTTCTGGACCGCGGTGGGTTTGCGAGCTTCCCTACTTTCTTTTCAAAGGCAGTATCCCTTGTGATCAGTCTGATGGCACAGGAAAGAATTAGAGTATTTAAGTAGTTTTAAATCATTATAAGTAGATTTGGGATTGAAGCTAGAAGAAAGCCAGAGTAAAAAAACAAATAACCCCCTAAATATCAGTAATTGTGCTCTGCAGCTTCTCAGACAGAGGAAAGGTAGTATTAGAGGAAGAACACCTTAACTGAAATAGGAACTTCAATTAGCATATACTTGTTCCTTGGGGGAAGAAAAATGACTTGATGAATTTATATGAATGGCAGGATTTAATGTGCACTTAAAATTTTTTTTTTATTTTTGAGACAGAGAATGAGTGAGGGAGGGGCAGAGAGAGGGAGACTCAGATTGGAAGCAGGCTCCAGGCTCTGAGCTGTCAGCACAGAGCCTAACGCGGGGTGTGAACTCACAAATGTGAGATCATGACCTGAGCCGAAGTCGGATGCTTAACCAACTGAGCCACTCAGGCGCCCCTAGTGTGCCCTTTTAATTAATGGATGATGATGATCCATAGGCCTGAGTAATGAGGGGGATGAGAGATCAGACAGGCATGGGGTTTTGAAAGTGATCCGTGCTAGATCCCATATAATAATGGGAAGGCAGTAAAAACATAAGAGTGCACCTTCATTTCAAATCGGCTGACTGTGTTCATGTCCAGGCTTCACCGTGGCTGGCTAATTAAGTTAACAAATTTGAGCCTCAGTGGATTTTAACCCATGGAGAATGGGAATAATAACCCTCATCTTGCTAATATCATCCTGGGCGGGAGACATAATGCTGAGGACAATTACATACGTCCTTGCCATCGGGGAGCTTACTGTGTAAGGGGATGGGGAGAACCAGAATAACCAAATAATTTAATGAATGCCTATAAAATTATAGCTAACCATTTTATAATCACAATCCACGTTTGGAATTCTGAAAATCAGGAAGGTAAACACTGTTTTAAACCTGTCTTTGGAAATCATTACTTTAGAGGCATGCCTCATTTAGAGGATCTCTAAAGAATATGGTTAAAATTGCTATGAGAGATGGTTTAAAACCATAGAGACAGTCTCGCTGCTGCTTCTGGATTCTTTCCTCCCTGTTTCATGGTAATATTACAAATTAGTGGGTAGGTAAACATTTTTATGAAAGATACTGAGAACTCAGCGTTTATTAGACAGCCTGTCTCGTGCTCAGGTAGTAGCCGAATGCCACCATTTCCAATTGTGTGAGTTTTAAGGTAAAAAAGCCACAGGGCACCTGGGTAGCTCCATCAGTTGAGCATCCGACCTCCACCCAGGTCAGGATCTCGCAGTCGGCGAGTTTAAGCCCCGCGTCCGGCTCCCTGCTATCAGTACAGAGCCTGCTTCAGATCCTCTCTGCCCCCTCCCTCTACTCTTCCTCAGCTCATTCTCTCTCCCTCTCTCTTCCCCCTCCCCCTCTCTCCCTCTCAAACATAAACAATAAAAAAAAAAATAAAGTAAAAAGGCACAGGGGTGGACGAAAAAGCAGGTGGATTGTCCAGCGAGCCGGGCAGCTTGAGGACGCACGCAGTGCTGGCCGGTCTGCCCCTGTGGCCGGTGCTGAATGTTCTCAAGAGAGTACCTCCAGACAGGAGGCTAGACCATGGCAAGTGTTGGTACTGAATTCTTTTTGCAACTGAGCCAAATGTTTAACAGAGGAGTTGAAAACGTGCAGAAGAAAGGGCCATAAATTGGGAGTGTGTTTATGTTTTGATGACTGGCTTAGCCGGGTTTCCCTTCCTGTAAATGCTGCTTTTGTGCTTTGGAGATTGCGCGGCAGGGACCCTACCAGGCATGGCTCCTGGATTGTGGAGCTTGTGACTTTTCCTCCTTTTCAGGACTCTTTCCCTTTCATCGTCATCACCAAGATACCAAAATATGTTGGATTTAGTGATTTTATTACAACTGCCTGTCCAGAGATCTTCTCCCCTGAACCCTGATTAGCGAGCACTGTGTCACTGGGCACGCCACAGTGCATGGGGGAGCCAGCCACTTGCGCTTCCCTGTGACTCTCCCTGGCCAGGCAGGACCCTGCCATCCATCAAAAGTCAGTTAAGTGTATTCATGTGATTGCTGACAAGTAATTACCCTTCAACGCTTTGTAAGAGTCTCACACCATTCCTTGTGACCACCAATAGGTGACTAGTTTGGCCACATTACCAACTTTCAGAGCATGGAAATAAATATTTTTTGAAATGCGATTGCAAAAAGAAAATCCTGAGGAGCACTCTTATCTGAAAGGAACCAACTGCAAAGTCATGGCAAACCACATTTGTAGCGAAAAGATTCCGTATACCACTGAACAGAGTTTGTAAGAATTCTAAGACGTGCCAAGGACTACCTGCTCACCGGTTTTCCTGCTTTCATTTAAAAATCTTCTCCATAGTTTATTTCGGGGCCTGATTTTTCAGCCATCCAAGTAAAGTACAAGGTCACACATTTTACCTGTATTTGTTTAAAGTGTCTGTTGCAAAAAATAGGCAGGGAGAGTAGGATCTTCTGGATACAATGTAACTGGTTCACCTTTAAAAGACTTTATACCCTTTTTTTAAAGATTGACTGTCTCAGCAATTTGTAGGAAATCACCTTGCTCAGTGCGTCAGAGAGTTCTCTGGGTTGTTTGTTTTTTTTTTTTTCCCTCGGCAAAGACCTGGATGCCACAGTCATTCTTGGTCTTATCTTTTCTCACCTTCGGCACCTCATAGATCGGAAGGTTCCCAGGAAAGCCAAGCCTCTGAGCCTCTGGGAGTCAGTGCTTGGAGATCTCCAGAAAGTTTCTGTGAGAAAGAAGCATCAGCAAGGACTTGGAATCGCGTCCTGGGAATATAGTCAAGGCGAAGCTTCTCTTCCTTTTGCCTAGGATAGAGAAAAGCAAGAGAAGGAACATATCTGCCTTTGTCTCTGCTTCGTGACTTCTCATACAATGACTAAAATTTTAGCATTTATTAGGGTTTATTATTAAGAAAACGTCTGCTTCACAGCTAATCCTACAGATAGAATGGGGCCCTTTTGAAAGACACAACAATAAAACTTATAAAAGAAAGCCCAGGAAAATATCTTTGTGACCTTGGGAAAGGCAAAAAATCTTCTATAATAGGACATGAAAAGCACTAGCTTTAAGGGAAAAAGCTGATCAATTGAACTACATTAAGAACTTCCATTCATCAGAATATATCCCTGAGCAGGCTACAAAGTAGGAGGAGACATCTGCCATAATTTTCAAACGCTATGAAGAATTCCTGTAAAGCAGCAATGAAAAAGAATCCTTTAAAAATGTGCAAGAAACTTTGAGCACTTTATAAAATAGGTTATTCAAATGCCCAATAAATGTGTGAAAATGTGTTCAGCGTTTTCTGTTCACTGAGGAGACAATAAATGGATAGATAGATAACATGGTAGCCTAGTATCAAAAACACAAGGAACAGCAAGTGTTGGTGAGGATGTGGAGAAAAGGGAATCCTCGTGCACTGTTGGTGGGCATGCAGACTGCTGCAGCCACTGTGGAGGACAGTATTGGGGAGGGGTCGTCAAAAAGTTAAAAATAGAGTTACTGTATGATCCAGTAATTCTACTGCTTGGCATTTACCCAAAGAATACAAAAACATTAATTTGAAAAGACACATACACCCCTATTTTTATTATAGCATTATTTACAATAGCCGAATTATGAAAGCAACCCAAGCAACCATCAATAGATGAATGGATAAAGATGTGGTATATATGTGGGTATATATGTGTGTGTGTGTGTGTGTGTGTGTGTGTGTGTGTGTGTGTATTTATAGTGTTGCAGTATATGATGAAACATACATATGTATATATGAGATAAAATATTACCCACTAAAGAATGAAATCTTGTCATTTGCAACAACATGGTTGGAGCTAGAGGGTATAATGTTAAGTGAAAAAAGCCAATCAGAAAGAGACAAGTAGGATTTCATGTGTATGTAGAATTTGAGAAACAAAACAAACAAAGAAAAAGACAGACAAACCAAAAAGCAAACTCTTAACTATAGAGAACACACTGGTGGTTACCAGAAGGGAGGGGGTCTGGGGGTGGATGAACTAGGTAGAGGTTAAGAAGAGCACACTTACTGTGATGAGCACTGAGTAATGTATAGAACTGTTGGATCACTATATTGTACACTGCAAACTAATACAATAGTGTATGATAATTATACTGGAATTTTAAAAAATTACCAGGAGAAATAAAAATAACATGATAGCATTGTATGCTCATCTGAATGGCTAAAATGAAAAAGACTGAGGATCTTCAGATGCTGGGGAGAAAATGGTGGGACTGGAATTCTCATATACCTGTCAGGCGCGGGATGGTACGATCTTTCTGGAAAACTGACATTATCTGTTGAAGAGAAATACTTGCAGAATGGCTTAGTACCTGCACCCCGGAAGTATAGACACATTTTCACCAAAAGACTTGAAGAAGAATGTTTGTGGAAGTATTATTTGTGATAGTGGTGCTGGGGTGGTTCAGTTGGTTGAGCATCCAACTTTTGGCGTAGATCATGGTTTTGCGGTTTGTGGGTTCAAGCCCCATGTCAGGCTCTGTGCTGACAGCTCAAAACCTGGAGCCTGCTTCGGATTCTATGTCTCCCTCTTTCTCTGCCCCTCCCCTGCTCATACTCAGTCTCTGTCTCTCTCTCTCAAAAATAAATAAACATTAAAAAAGAAATACTATTTTTGATAGCCCCAAACTGAAAACAACCTTAATGTCTATCCTACTATAATGGATCAGCTGTGGTATGTTTATTCAATGGGATACTACACAAAAGTTGAGAAAGAACTGACTACTTCTACGACACAACATGGCTGGATTTCTCATGCACTGTGGTGAGTGAGACAAGTTGGACAAAAAAGGAACACATAACCTTGCAATTCTATTTATTGGAAGTCTGAAATCAGGCGAACCCCATCTGTTAGGTGAGAGTTCGGAATCCTGAGGGCCTTTGGTAAAGCAGTGACTGGAAGGGTACATGGTGGGGGTTGAGGTGCTGAAAACCTTCCTGTTGTTGAGCCTAAGAAGTTACAAGGGGAGAAAAATAAATCCCGAGGACAAAACTCATGATAGTTTTTGAAACTTTCAGTGATGTCTTTGGGGAAACAATGTCAACTGACATATTTACATTTTTACAGAGCTAATTTAAGCGAAGACATTTTTTTCATGTCAACAGAGGGTGAATTTGGATAGAAAGAAACATTTCCTGATAGGTTTGCCTTCTTTTTTCCTGAAATTTATTTAAGTGGTGACCCAAGATGAACATCTAAGCTCAAAGCAAGGTATCCTGAATCTCTCAGAGTCTGTATTTTAGTTTCTTTTCTTACTACTGACTGTTTGCTCATTAGTTTTGTTGATTCCAAAAATTTAGGTTTGTCAAACTGTCTTCGAATGCTTCAGCCTATGGTTTAGGTTCTGCACTGTGAGCATTTGGCCAGCACACGGCTGGACAGATCTTGAGATCTGTTTGCAGACAGAGTGGTGAGGGTGTAGTGACCGGTTGTCTCTGGTGGGTCAGAGACTGATGATAGGACTCGTGGGTTTTGGGTGTGGTCATTCCAGTGGGTGGGGTGTAAACGCCTAGGGAGAACACAGGAAGAGGAGACAAGACTTGTAAGCTACGGAGTAGTATTATATGTACCAGGTGCCTATATCCAAGGGAGTTGAAAATAGGGTTTGGAGTCTCTAAAGAGTGATTTGGGTTAGTGTTGCAGAATGTGGAGTAATCAGAAGGTAACAAGTATTAGTACTGCTGATGTGACAAGATAACTTATAGTTTACATCACCAAATTTTATTTTTCAAAATATTTTCTGTGGCACTGGATCGATAAACTGTGAGTTAGCAGATTCTGTCCCCGCACTTGGCCTCCAAGCTTCATAAACTTTAGATGAAGAACTTTGAATTTTCATTTACTGTGGATGCAGGTGATTTGTCTTATAAATGTCTTAAAGAATATCTTTGTTGTACAAAATATAAAGGACCAATAATTTGCTGGATTTATAGTCGGCTCCGTGAGATGGAGTGAAACAACTAGCATTATTTATGCTATTTGGGGGGTTAAAATTGTCGTCTATTAATGATGATCAAGAATATGTGAAAATTGGGAAGATAGAGTATGTATTAACATCAATGTACAAGAATGAGTGGGGACTATATTGTATTGTAGGTCTTTGAGTACATTTCAAGGATATTTTGAATTTCCTAGGAAGAAAATAAAGGTAAAAATTAAGATTAGAATTTGTAAACTCAGAGAAGAGGCCAAAAGGCATTAAATCCCTTAACACAAACAGGAACATTTAAATTTAACGGTAATTCAGTGATTCCAGCACATTCACCACAAATTGACCTTCCATTCAGAGTTATAGGTGAGAAACGGTTAGCTGATCATGCTTCTCTTTTGCTAACCTTGCCCTGTACTCATGGATTCTCTACTCTGATTTATTAGGTAACAGGTCCGTCTTCATGCTAGTGTGGCTCAGACAAATACCTACTGGTACACTTGTTTTTTTAAGTCGAAGTCAACTGTAAACACTGAAAGATCCAGAATTTCAAGTTTTAGAAGTTACATTTCCACAGGTATGCCTACCAAGGACCATCAGTAATATTTTTATTGATTTATGTTGCTATTAAATATTAGACCTTCATTTCTATTGCACAGGAATGCAGAATTGTTTTGATCATGATATTACACAAGTATAATGTATTTCTGGTCACAACTATATTTTATGATAAGGTCTCATTCAGATTTTTCTTTTTGAAGAGCCATTTTCTCAGATGTTGCTTCTGCATCCTGTGCATCAGCAATTCCTACAGAAACCATTGCCAAACTGTTTTGTTGTCTAATTCTATAGCCCTCGCAGACTTTTATATTCAGGATAAAACAATAGCAATTATAATGGAAAAAAGAAGATCTTGATCTGCAATCAGAATGATTGTTAATTTTCTTCCTAAATGACCCTTTGATTTGAAACAGCAATCCAAAACTTAAGTCTTGGAAAAAATAGGCAAAATGGCTTTAGGTCTTTAAAAAGAAAACTGTTTTGAAAAGAACAACTATGATTGATTGCACATTGATATAAACATGCACATGGGGCTATTTCTGCAGTCCAGAGATGGAAACGTTCCTGTAGGAATCATAGAAAAATAGATGCTTTTAAAGGAAGCCTCAGGCACTAGAAGCAAGAGGATTGAGGGCTGGGGAAACAGTCTGAATTGCATTATTTGAATGTTATTAGAGTGTGTGTCTGGGATGCCCTTCTGAGTAGTTTAGTTTAAAGAAGGCTCGCTTATGAGATACAAAATAAAATCAGCAGAGGCCAATGGCGGGGCTCTGGCCTGGACCTTCCGGAGCACAGTGTGGGCTCAGGAAGTGTGCATGTACTCCTGGAGTCCTGAATCGGAGTTCAATGTCAGCTGCATAGACCTGGGCGGTGAGACAGATGGGAGCACCACTCTGTCACTGATGAGCTGGTAGGACTTGGGCAGGTTACAAATGAGAGGGGTCGACACCACACGGTCTCAATGACAGCTCCTGATTCCGATATTCTGGGACTAGATATGGGCTGTTATTTACCTGTGAGGAAAGGCGTCACCAAACAAGGTGTTTAAACAGAATCATGGGAAGATAGGACATGCAGTAAAACGAAACAAAACAAAACAAAACAAAGCGTATCTCCTGAGTGCTCTTAACCCACACAGTCAAGGCCATCTGCAAGCACTGTGCACCAACGGATAGTGACGGGGCAGTCAGCGGGCCCAGACCAGTGCCGGTGCCGGAGCTTGTGGAGTGGAGGCCGTACAGAGCTTCTGCACAGCTGAGTGACAGACGGGTGACCGGGTGACTACACTGCAGGCATGTGATGAAATGGTAAGTCCAAGGTGCAGAGGAAGGAGGGACATCTGAGCTCAGAGTAAGCGTGGTTGTCATCCAAGTTGGGGTCCCAGCGGCAGTGATCGCATGTAGAATGGGGATGTCTGTGTGAGGGCCTTGGGAGGAAGGACGCCAGGATGAGTTTGAGGCTGGGAAACAGTGAGGGATGAGAGAAGAAAGGTCCACACACGCAGATCTCAGAAGACCTTGATGTTTGTCCTCAGCAAGGGGGTGAGGGGTGCGTGGGGCAGGGGCCTTAGCTCCATGCCTGCATCTCACCCCTGGACCCTGGGGCTCTCTGCACCTCTCTCGCTTCATTCTTGCTCTTTCCTCTGGAGAGAGGAGGATCCCCTTCCTGCCCTGGAGGGGTTCACGTGAGGGTGGGAAGCTGGGACCAGTAAGGCGCCGGGGGCAGAGTGCAGCCAACTCGTATGCCCTCCATGGCCTCGAACAGCCGTCTCCAGGTTTGCAGCCCTGTGGGGATCTAACCTCAGTTCTGCCCAAAGTTAGGACCATATATGGGGCCCAGGATGGGGAGCAGGTGGAAAAACAGTGTTTCAGGAGCTTGGAACACTCGATCTTGTTTGATTTTTAAAAGGAGCATGTGCACAAATGTCTAAAATATGTGTAAATGAGGATGTACTAAGGGGGAGCCAGAAAGACAATTGGGGATGTTTTGGGTTGAACTGTGTCACCCCCCAAATCCAAATGTTGAAGTCCTAGCTTCCAGTACCTCAAATGTGATCTTGTCTGGAAATAGGGCCATTGCGGGTGCAGCTCCTTCAGATGTGTTAACGGAGGCAGTGGGCACCCACCCCAGCATGATTGGGGTCTTCATAAAAAGAGGAGATTTGGACACAGACACAACACGCAGGGGAGGATGTCAGGGGAGGTAGGGTGATGCTTCCACCAGCCGAGACAGGCTAACGGTTGCTGGCACATCCCCAAAGTCTAGGGAAGAGGCGTGGCACAGCTTCTGCACCGCCTCAACAGGAACCAATCTGACCACACCTTGATCTTGGACTTTCAGCCTCCAGAATGGAGATCAGACATTCCTGTGGCTTAAGCTGCCCACTTAGTGGTACTTTGTTATGGCCACCCTAGCAAACTAATATAGGGACAATTAAAATAATTCAGAGTTTACTGTTTTCTGGGGTTATTTCTTGTCAAATTGCTAAAATTTAATAATAAAAGTAAAAATATATGCCTCTAGTGAGGGTACTGAAGCTTCATGGCCGTCTAGCTGTTAAGAAAATAAGATGAGGCATCCATTTAAATCCTGGTTTGGGACTAATACCTGTATTGATGGGAACAACCTGCCCATAAAAGTTGAATGTGAACTAAATGTCAGCCTGTTTTTTGAGCTTGAAAATAGTGATATCAGGGCCATTTTCTTGTGCACAATTAAGAGTTATTATTAAATAGATCTAGACATACCTGTTTACCCCTAGAGGAAACGACATAGATGTATTGAGGAGATGTTAATACCTCCAAGTGGCTTTGTTGATACTTTATTAAGTCTTTGGGAAATAGACATAATGGTGTGAAAATCAGCAGAATGGAAATTAAGTTTCTGACTGTACTGCTGACTCATTAGTGACCGAAGGGCGCCCACCAGATTGGTATGTTATATTCAGATTCTCCAGATGCAAGCTAGAGATTAAAAATTACCTGCTATTTTTTTCTGCCTTGATTTTTGTCAAGAAGATTAAGGATGCCCTTTTTTTCTAAATACAGAATGGTGTTATTATCTGCAGACAGCACAATTCCAAAACAACATATAGATGTTTGCTGGTAGATGCCCAGAGGAGCAAAGTGTGCCTGTGTGACTGTGGTAACTATAATGATTTCTCACATTCGTAGGGAAGTGAACATAACTAATGAGCCAGGCTTCACCATATTACAAAGTAAGCATATTTGCTGTGTGTTTAGGAAGATTCGTGGGATAATGACGTGTGTTAAATAAGTTAGAGTTGTTGCCCTCGAAATCATGAATGTGGAGGTAAATTCCCTTATAAATTTTTTCTAATCAAATTCATTAGGGCATAATTCACTTATCCAATAAAATACCCCAACAGTATATAATTCAGTGAGTGTTGGCAAATGATGTACCTTTCTGATCACCATCATAATCAAGGTATAGAGTACTGTCACCCCCCAAAACTTCTTTTTGGCCCCTTACTTCCAGGTGGAGGCCATCACTCATCTGCTTTCTGTTACTATAGACGGCCACCCAGGTGCCCCATTTATCCCTGGACTTTTAATATTAGAGTATATTTTCTGAAACGTGGCTTTCCCCCATATGTTACATTTTAAAACCTCTATGGAATGAGTCACTGGTCTCACTGTACTCTTGGCCTCCTTGTACTTTTTTCCCACATTCTTACCAACACTCGGATGGTCAGCTCTTCAATTGAAGTCATTTTTTAAAAGCTGTTTCTAATATCTCATTGTGGTTTGATATGTTTGTATATATCATGTATTTGTATATTTCCCTCATAATGACTAATGAAGTTGTCCATCTTTTTATGGGCCAAATGTTTTGTGACGATTTTATATTTTTGTCTTTTTATTCAGTTGCGAGTTCTTCATGCGATCTGGATGCAGTAATTAATATAGGAACAATAGATAGATGTGTTGCAAATATCTATGCTCATTCTGTGTCTTGCCCTTTTATTTTTTGTACAGTGTCTTATAAAGAGTAAAGGTTTTTAATTTTGTTAAAATCCAGTTGGTCACTTTTTTCCTTTTTTGGTTCTTTTATGTATTTACTTTTTCTCTGCCGTAAGAAATCTTTGCCTATTTTAAGGTCACAAGGATTTCTCCTATGCTTTCTTCGTTAAATGTTACAGTATTTGCTTTTGTAAGGTTAACCTTAAAAATAAAACTGCTATTTTACCAGCAAAAGATGGGGTTCTTTAGGGATGAAAGAAAATTGCAATCCAGGCCACGCAAGCTGTGGCAAATCCATACTCTAATCCACAGCACAGAAGGAGAGCACCACGCTTTGGAGGGGGCAGTTGGGAAGGCTCTTGTAAACAGAAAGGCCATTGGAGTAAACCGGGAGTTTGAAGTATGGTGGCTTTTCATTGTCTGAGTCGTGACTGGCTGGGCTGTGGCCAGGGGACGGGAAAGCCTTTCTTCCTCCGGCTGGGGCAGTCAGAGTATCTCTGGGCAAGTTCTGTCTCTTCCTGTTGCTTTTGCGATTTCTCATGAGTAGTAGGGCATGAGATCTCCCTCTGCCAAGTTCCTCAACTCCATTTTAGTAAGGTTTTCCTTTCTAAATTTTCCCAACATTTAGGTCTGTGATTCATCCTGAGTTAGTTTTTGTCAGCGTGATTTGGTACTTTCTTAAAATAGACTTTTCTTTCACACTTGAATTAAACCTACGTTGTGTAGCATTTGGTGTTGTTAAAACTATCTCGTAGGCAGTAGTTTTCATTAAAACAGAATGGTATAGAAAAGTCTTATCTTCTGTGGAAATTCCTTATGAACATCCGGAAAAGTGGTCTTTCTGCTTCATCTTGAATATCTCCAGTGACACAAAACTCACCTCCCTGAGAAACCCTACTCCATTCTGTAAGAGTCTTGTAAGTGCCCAGAAGATCCTTAGAGAGACTCTGGAGCCTTTGGAGTCTCAGACTTGACACACTGAAGGGAAAGAAAGCGCATCAGCAATGACCTCCATTTGTTGATTTGCATTAGGCGATGCAAGTCGCATAGTCTTGACAGTCAGGACTTTCGGCTCTGATCGAGTATGCTCAGCCAGGACCCTGACATCCCCACGGAGGCTACACACCACAAGAGGGGAAGGTGCACAGCATAAGTCTTACCAGTGACCTCCGGTGACGCTTCAGAGAGAGAAGTGCGCAGGGACCGACCAAACCTGCCTGACGTTGGTACCAAACTTCTTGTCTTTTCTCTTCTTGTCTTGTCGTACCCGATGTTATGTTCCTGTTGCTCAGATACTACTTGCCTGTACTCAGTTGAGAGAAACTGGGAGTCTCAGGCCAGGAAATGATTGTATGAAAACATGACTGTGTCATTCGCACAGCCCTCCAAGTCACGGCCCCGCCCAGGACAGGCCTGGGCTAGCCTTGGAATATGATTTGCCATAATTAACCAACTCAGTTACAAACATACAACAAGTGTTAAGTGTATCTTCAGCTTCAGTGAAAAATACTTACCTTCCGATAGAGTCAAATTTTATTCAGAAAACAGAAAAGATTCCAGTGAGCTGAAAACAAATGTACGTGTGTTTCATGGGGGACATGCTGGGGTGAGGGTGGCATACGTGTTTACTTTTTAATTATTTTACATCATTTTACTTTTTTGGAAAGCGTGGCGTAAGAGTAAAGGAGGCGCGCATGGCAGCCGGAGTGTAATTCTTTCAGTGGTGAGGGAGCTCCAGAAGGGCCGCAGGAGTGTGATGTCAGGAAGTAGTTTTCCACATACAGGCAACTAGTGATTTTAATCATCAGGTGATGAGGCTTTCCCTAATACACGGTTGTTTTTCAGAGTCACAATGGTGTTCTTTGATGAAAGTCTTAGGAGATTTAATGCAACACACTGAGTGGTCATATACCACAAGCCACTGGTTGCCGTTCAGCGGCACTACTGTGATATATGTGTATGTTGACACACAGGTAGGATTTATGAAGTAACAGTTCATTTACTTTATTTGATCGTGTGTAGGAAAAATAATGCCCTCCCCCGCCCCCAAGGAAGACCATGTACTTACCCCTGGAACCTGTGAATACGTTACCTTTCAAGGCAAAAGCTACTGGGAAGATGCAAACTAAGTTAAAGATCTTGAGATGAGGAGATTATCCTGGACTCCCCAAAGTAATCACAAGGGTCCTTTGAACGTTTCCCGGCTGTGATCAGAGGAATATGTGGCCACATGAAAAAGACACCGAGATATGTAACATTGCTGGCTTTGAAAATGAAGAAGGGGATTTCTAGAAGCTGGAAAAAGCGAGGAAATAGTTCTCTAGAACCTCTAGAAAGGAAACACAGCCCTGCCAACATGTTGATTTTAATCAGTGAGACCTATGTTGGCCTTGTGTCCCACAGAACTTGAAGACAGTACATTTCCGTGGCTTTAATTTGTTATCGTATCAACAGGAAGCTAATGCAGTCTGTGTCCCTCAGGGGCGGGGAACGGAACTACAAAATCTCAATTAATTATTGTTAGACTCCAAGGTGATGCCTGTATCCAGGCCTATGTCTATGTATGTAGACATATATACGCATACACAGATGCATATGTATGTGTACATATATGTATATTATGTATAATTTCTAATTGTTGAAACTAAAAAATTTCTGGGACTTGCTGTCTCAGTAGAGGGAATCCATATAGCAAAGAATACAATGAGGAGTAAAACTGGGATAGTTCCCTCATCTTTGAATAGCAGCTACTGAAAAAAAAAAGTATTTCTGTGTAGATGTCAATGTCTTGTTACTTATACACTATACCCGCCTGTTTATTATAAGTACCTTTGGAAGATTAAAACCTTTTGAATGCTATTGATTATGATTCAGAACATATAGATTTTTCTTCTTTCCTTTTCAAAAATGACAATAAAGTAAGCAACTGCTATAATGTATATTTTATTAAGATAAATGAGATTATTGATATTATGCTAAAGCAGCAAATTTCAAACTTTTGTTCTCAGGACAGCATTATAGCTTATAAAAATTATCAAGGACCTCCAAAGAGCCTTTGTTAATGTGGGTTACATACAGTGCTATTTATTGTCCTAGAAATTTAAGCTAATAAATTTTTAAAATATACATTCTGTAATTCATTAAAAATAACAAATGAACCCATTGCTTGGTACATTTTATTAACAATTATGTTTCAAAAATTAAAAAATAATGAGAAGAAGGCATTGCTTTACATTTTTGCGGTTCTTTTTAAATGACTACCACAGTAGAAAATAGCTTGATTTTCATGTCTGCTTCTGAATTCAGTCTGGCTGAAGTAGATGAAGAAAATCCAACTTTGGACAGATATGTAATTGAAAGGGATGGAGTATTTTAATAGTTCTTTCCGATAATGGTGGACATTCTTCTTTAATACTGTACCAAAGCTTGACAAACGGTAGTTTCTTGAGGGTTGAAGATTCCATGGCAACATGGAATCTGCCAATACAATTAACTTTTTGTCGCTCGTTTTATTAAAACCCTTGCAAAGCATCAGTGTGATCTCAGGTGTCATTCTTGAGATAATCGCCGTACTTGGGCATGCAGCAAAAGTGTGTTATGTATAATCTCTATTTTGTCACAGAATCACTAAAGAGTTGAGAACTGAAGTATTAAAATTAAAAAAAATCTAATTTTACTAAATACAATCTATTGCTTCATGAGTGACATTGTTAAGTGAAGCTGGATTTTCTTTATTTTACTTCAAGTGCGGGACATTGAAAAATATGATGACTGCTTTTGTTGTTTGGTGCCACTTCCTTGATTGGTGCAAAAACTCCCACAGTTTTACCATCATTGATTTGTCACTATCAGTGCAAATATCAACATAGTGAGAAGTCAGTCAATTTCTTGTTCATATTACATTTGAGCTACAGTGTCTGCTGCTTAGCTGTGTCTTTGCTTGATGTGTCTTTATCCTTCCAGGATCCAGGTTAAAGGAGCTGCCACTGTTTGGGACATTGTATAGGAAAAAGTATCAATGGACAAAGGAGCAATGACTCTTAGGTCTTCTAATTGGATGTCTGTTACATCCCATTGGCTAATACAGGTCACGTGACCAAGTCTGCCATTTATGAGGCGAAGAAATCTGTTCCTCCCACTAAAAGGCATCATTGTAAGTCACATGGCAGTGGTCTACCATGTAGGCTAGTGACTAATTAGGAATAATAATTATATTGTAATTCTCATATTTTGCTTCAATGTAGCTTGAGTTCTAGGGTATATATAATAAAGAGTGGACAGAATTGCTTTATGAAAGTATAGCTTAGGAGCAAAATCTGAAAATTTTGCACAATTCAATGATAAAACCAAAAAGTTTGTTGTCATGGTACTGGGCGCAATTCCAGAGGCAATTGTCTTGAAGATTTATACAATAGGGCTAGTTATACAGACGGTAATTCATTCATGAATTCAGAAAAGTGCAAAGCCTATGAAAGCTCCAGTTCGAGGATGTTCCTGTCAGTTGGTAAAATTCTCCTAATAGAGATGTGATTGTCTTTAATACATTTTTATAGACTCAACCGAGAAGAATTTCTTATGCTTGTCTGAGAGCTCAAAATATACACCTTTTCCGAGCAAGAGGCCCACAAGGCCTGAATAGAAATTGCTTTGCAGCATTTAAAAATCCACTTCTGAAGCGTATTTAGCAGGACTAAGCACCATATTCCCCTTTCAGGGGTTCGCAGATTTTGGTAGTCCAGACTTGAGGACAAATTCTCAGTCTGATCTTGCTCTTCAGGGACGCAGAAGGGTCTGGATAGAGCTCCCATTGTTACCCAGGACTCTCCTCTCTGATTAGATGAAGCATTGACTGACACATAGGTAGCATTTCAAAGGCTTGGGATGAAGGGCTCCTACGACCACATGCTTTCTTTGATACTGAATTTTGAATTAGATCATCAGTATAAAGCAATGAGTACCCATCTGTCTTAAATTAGGCGTTGCTCTTTCTGAGTTGCTATTCCTGAAAACATCACTTACAGCATTTGAGTAGAAGAAAGTTTGGGGGAAACCCAGTCGCTCAAGAAGCAGATCTCTGTATTTATTTTTAAAGCTTTTCTATAGAAATGAAAACTGTTCACATCTGCTTGGTGGCATGATAGCATCCTTTTGTAATGCTTAGCTCCCATAAACTGTTAGAAACCGTTATGGTCCCTCTGGTAACACTTGATTCTTTTGACGAAGTATAATACAAATAATTAAATGGCAGTGTTTGATGCCCCCTCCAACTTGCATCAAGAGGGGTTTTGCAAGTTGATGTAATATTTCTATATCATACAGTATATTTTAATTAAAGTGAGAATGCTGTGTAAGATTGAGCAAATTGTGTTCCATTTGAAGAATTAAAGAATTACTCAGGCTTGCCAGCGTGATCTAAAATTCTAATTCTAAACTCTGCTACGAATGCCAGATGCACAGGGTTCTTATTGTCCATCAAATACCACCTGGAAGTATTTATCACAGCAGAAGGAGGACGCTTCTCATATCTTTTTGGAGGGAGGCTTTTATTAAAATTGGCTTCTTTTGATATTGTCCCCATTTATTTACAATAAATGGAGTCCATGAAAGGCCCTTAACTCTAATCAGAAATGCAGAACTGATTACAGTGTTTTCATGGCCACATAAAAGATAAAAGCCTCAAAAGATTTTGCTTGAGTTGATAAATCAACTTTTTACACACCAGAGAGGAGCTCAGAAGCAAGTAGAAATTTGGCAGAACAGTCTCATTCATCAACCAACGGACTCAAAAGAAAATAGTTCAGAAACGTTTCTTCTTCTGGAAGAATACCAGTTGATTTGGGCCATGAGGTACTTTACAAGTTCAGGAAGGGAAGAGCACACCCGAGTTTTTCAGCTGACACTTCTGATTTTCATGGTTTTATCTTCTGTATTTTAATAGTGGTTTAAAATCGGTATCAGTGTTTGTGTGGATTAAAAAATATGAATAAAATGATGTCTTGAATGTGGAAAAATTTTGATAATTTGCTTCTCACCCTGAGGGTGGAGCCCACCTAACTCATGTTCTAAAATTGATAATCCAGCCCAGGAGAAGGGGTCTTTTTTTTCAGCTTTCCTTAAAATCTGTTCCTTTACTTAATACAGACTTAAAGTTTGGGAAATTAGGCAAGTGCTACACACTTCTTCCCAACTTCTTTTCTGTCGATGTACATAAAAATGCCTGAAGTCAGCTTCTTTCTGCCTCGAGAAATTAATTGTCTTCCCTTCTTGCCCCACTGTCTCATCCCGCTTACACTTCCTTCCCGCCTCGGGATATCCTTTTGAACATCTGCTAAGTACCAGATGCTCGGTTAGGCCTTTGGAAAATGCCAGTGAACAGAAAAGACAAAAATGTTAACCTCCTAGAAGTTACATTCTAGTGGGTAGAGACAAAGTGAGGGTTAAGCATAACCGTTACGTTGAACAGGTAACTACCTGTTCGTGGTCAGAGCATCATGAGAAAGTCAGCAAGTGATTGTTTAAAAGTGAATTTAGTGGTTCACCTTTTGCCAGATGAGTATTTTTATATCTAGAGTAACTTGTCTCCAAGTGTACCTTAGCTTATTTCTTCTCGTCTCGTGGAAATAGAGGACAGTCCGCATTGTGATTTTCTGTTAAATTGTTCAGCAAAGACCATGTGTAGGGTGACCCAGTTGAGTCCTTGCTGGATTGACTGGAATGTGCTTTTGTGTAAAATGACAGAAAGCGATGGGCGAGGTCATGGAACGTTCCAGCTTAGTGCCCAAGAGGATGAGCTTTGTGGACGGACCTCCTGAATTTGAATCTCAGTTCCTCCAAGCAGGATTATCTTGGGCAGAGTGGCGAACCTCTTAGCCTTCACTGCTTCCTCTCTAAAACGTTGATTCTAGTAAATCTGTCAGTTGAAGCTGAAGTGACAAGTAAATACTGTATGTATAGCACTTATTAAAATAACCCCTCAAAATTTGAGGGTTGTGGTTATTGTTGATTGATGTTGACTTACTGTCTTCTTTCCTTCATTCCTTCATTCCTTCCCTCCCTTCTTTTCTTTCCTTTTTCTTTTTCTCTTCCTTTTCCTTTTTTCTCTTCCTTCCTTCATCTTTCTTTTCTTTCTTTCTTTCTTTCTTTCTTTCTTTCTTTCTTTCTTTCTTTCTTTCTTTCTTTCTTTCTTTCTTTTTCTTTCTCTCTCTCTCTCTTCCTTTCTTTCTTCCTTCCTTCCTTCTTTCCTTCCTTCCTTCCTTCCTTCCTTCCTCCCTTTTCTCTCTCCCTCCCGCCCTCCCTTCCTATCTTAAGATCCTTTCCTGCAGTTGTTGGTCATATCTGTATGTCACACAGTCAGATGTTTTTTTAAATTTTTTAAAAATATTTAAAAAATTTTTTAGATTTCCTTTTTAAAAATGTTTATTTTTGAGAGAGAGAGAGAGAGAGAAAGAGAGACAGAGTGTGGGAAGGGGCAGGAGCAGAGAGAGAGAGAAACACAGAATCTGAAGCAGGCTCCACGCTCTGAGCTGTCAGCACAGAGCCCAATGCGGAGCTTGAACCCATGAACTGTGAGATTATGACCTGAGCTGAAGTTGGATGCTTAATTGACTGAGCCACCCAGGCACCCCTTACATTTCCTTTTTAAAAATATTTTATTTGGGAATAACTGTGGATTCACAGAAAAGTTGAAAATAGAGTAGAGCACGTTTTCATACACCCCTTACCCGATTTCCCTTAGTGTTGGCCTCTTATGTCACCCAAATATATTCATCAAAACTAAGGAACCGACACTGGCACAATATTGTTAACAAAATTCTAGACTTTATTTGAATTTCATCTGTTTTTCTACTAGTTCCTTTTCCATCCCACAGTCCCAATCAGGATGTCACATTGCACTGAGTTGTGCTGTCTCCTTAGTTTCTCATTGCTCCCTTCCTTTTCAAGACCTTGACAGTTTTGAAGAGTATGGGTTCACCATTTTGTAGACTACCACTCAGTTTCGATTTTATGTTTTTTCATGATTAGTCTGGGGTTAGGGGTTTTTTAGAAAATACCACCCAGGTGAAGTTATCAGGAAGTACATGATGTCAGCATGAATTCTCACTGGGATGTTAGCTTTGATCACTTAGTCAAGGTCCTGTTTCCCAGACTGCCATATTTCTTTCTTAATGTGTAGCACCATCTCACTGCATCAGGCTTGTTTCTGGTCATTGATCCAACTTATTAGTATTTTTTTTTTAATTTATCTGCTCCTGCAAAGTTTGTTAAATGCCAGGAAAATGCATGTTCTAGGAAAGGAGACAGGTGGCACTCCAGAGCACGATACATATAGGTAGTAAGCTATGTGGATAGAATTTAATGGGAAGGATCTAATAAACTGTAGACAAGATTAAAATGTCTGCAAGTATTAAATAGTACATTAAAAGGAAAACCACTAATCAAATATCTTCAACTGCATCAGCTTTAGGGGATAAATTATTTAGCTGACACTTTGCCCCCATTCCTGGCCTGCTGGTCTAGGCAACCAAGGCTGATTCTCTGCTAAATGTTAGGTCTCTATTCCCCAGCTGTATTTGTTATTTAATAACTGCCCCCCACCCCCGAGCCTAGTGGACAGTGGTTTCAGAGGTAACACAGACTACATAATGAATAGGAAGCCAGGCTAGCCTTGTTTCATCTCTGACTCCTTCATTATCCTTAACACTTAGGCTAGTGGATACTTCAGTGAGAAATGCTGAGCCTTTAGTTCCAATAGAAAGAATGCAACATCACTGTTTTGAAGGTGGGAGAAAGAGGGGTCATGAGCTGAGGCATGTGTGCAGTCTCTAGAAGCTAGAAAAGGCAAAGAAATGGATCGTCCCCTAGAACCTCCAAAAAGGAACACAGCCCTGCCCACACCTTGATTTTGAGCTTCTAATCTCCAGAGCTGTAAGAGAATAAATTTGTGTTGTCTTAATTAAGTTTTTGGTAATTTGTGACAGCAGCCATGGAAAATTGACCCAGGTAGATGATGACTGAGCTCAATTATACACCTGTCTCCTTCACACCCAGCTGCCTGGTAGAGTCATATTGCTCTTTTTTGTGTCTTCTGAATTTAAGGACTTGACTTCTTATGCCTTGATGTCTTCCTCTGTGTACAATAGACTTTTCTTCCCCATTCTCTCATACTTAACATTTTTCTTCTATTCAAACTTTACTTTTGGTTTGTTTTTAAAATTATTTTATCTGTGGAGGAAATCAGTACACACAATTGGATTAATTCAGTTCACCATGCTCCTCAGTTAGATGAACAGGATCATTATTGGTGTAAGTCATCGTCATCATCGTCATCATCTCCTCCTCCTCCTCAACTTCTCTTGTTGACATCTTTACTCACATTTCCAGTTCCTTTCTTCTCTCCCTGCCTTATGCCCCAAATTCATGGTCTAAAAGCTCTCTAATGTCTGCATATTAGGTCGTGTTCCTTAAAAAATATACGTAAATTGTATTTTAGTTTAGATCTCATTCTGAATATTGCTTGCTTTACTAAAGGTTATGTGTTGGAGATCCATCCATCAATAACTGTAGATTTACTTTATTGCTTTTCCTGGTAGGTGCTATTTTGCTTCATGAACTTGGCAAATTTCATTTCCACTTTCACTTTGACGGACATTTAGTTTGTCTCTGGCTTGTAGCTGTTAGAACTAAGGGTGGCATGCACATAGTGTGTACATATACTCATTTTTAATTTCGTCAAATGCTGCCACAGTGCTTCATAGAGCATCTTATAAATTTAGCTTCCAGAAACCAGTATTTCCTAAAGCCTCAGTAAAATTAAGTGTTATTTAAAAACATGTGGCAGGAAATGTTGGCTGATTTCTACTGAGGTTTTAAACCTCTCTTTCTATGCCTATTTGCCACGTGTACCTTTTTCTTTTCCTGTGAAGTGTATAGTCATTTTCCTATATTGTGGTTTTCGTCATGGATTTTTAGGACATTTTTATGTAGTCTAATCCTTGTTGGTTATACATCTTACTCATGTCTTCTCAAGGCCTATTTTGAATTGATTGTGTCTACGCCATTGTTCTTTGTTAAATGTTGCTAATTTTAACGTAGCCAAATCTATAAGCCTTTCCTTTTACAGTTCATGTTTTTATTTCCCCTTTAGACTTGTTGAAGAAATCTAACATCATACATCATGCTTTTTTTTTCTCCTGTGTTTCCCTTTTCACGCTAGTAGATTTAATCTATCTAACAGTATTTTTATGTATTGTGTGAGGAGGGATTTAATTATTCCCAAAATGATGAACTCACTCCTCTGCACTATTTGTCATATAGTAAGCTGCACACACTAAGCTATACGGTTCCACTGATCTATTGTTTTTGTTCTGGTGCCAAATGTATGCTGTTTTAATTACTATGACATCGTGAGTTCCCTTTGTTTGATTTCCATATTTTTAAGGTATTTTCAGACTGTTACTGATACAGTCATTCTTCATTGTAGAGTATGCTCCCAATATGTCAAGTTCCCAAAGACATGATTAGATTTTGTTTGGAATTGCATTCAGTTTTAGATTAACGGGATTTTCTAAGTCAACCTACATATTATCTTTATAGTGTAGAATCTTTCCCACATAAACATGGAATATCTTTGCATTTATCAAGGTATCTTTTATGTCCTTTAATAAAGTTTCGGAATGTACTTCATAAATATTTTACACAATGCTACTTGGTTTCTCAATATTTTAAAATTTATTTTGCTACTTTTTTATTACATTTCCTCATTTATTTTTGCTGGATGTCCAGTGGAATTCTATTGGCTATAATGTCTTGGTTTTCTAGTAGGAAAAGACAACAAACTTCAATAGTATGACATTGTCTTCAATGACCTATGATCTTGACTTTTGAAAAGACTTGCCTGTTGGTTGGCCATCTAGGATAACTGCATTCAAATTGGCAGGCATCACTCCTAAAGACAAATGAACTGGCTGTTTTCTTTCTAAAGAAGTAGTCTCAAAATGTGTATTCATCTCTTCTAATTCTAGGCCCCAAAGTAAATTGGTAAATTGCTGACTTTCAGAGGAGACTTTCCCCATAAAAAGTGATCAGGAGTGGCTTTTATATCATCGTATGGATTCTGAAAGCTTGTTAACATTCATCTGTAAGATTCCTAAGTGAAGTGACTTTTGTGAAAAATGTTTATCACTGTTTTGATTTTCTTGTGATCTGGTCCAGGATTCTATTTCTTGGGTCAATTTTGAGTATTCATTCTTTAATCATGAATATTACCCATCTTATCCTCAATTTTAAAATTTATTGACAGATAAAAAAGCAGTGTTCTTTTGTTGACCAGAATACATGGGATTTTTAAGATGTGTTTTATCATTGATTTCAAATTCTATCACAGTATGTTTGATAATATAGTCTTCATAATGGTAGTTCTTTAAAATCATTGGGAATTCTTTTGTGATCTGTATCTTGTCATTTAAAATAATGTGTGTTTGATAAATGTACATTTTCTGTTACTGAGGTATGAAATTCCATTTTTATATCATGTTATCCAAATGTTGTTGCTTATTTTGTGTGTGCGTATTTTAAAAAGTTTCTTAAAGGACTATATTCTGTCTCATAGGATTGTAGATTTGCTTTTTCCTGTATGCTTTCACTGTTTGCTTTGTTTATTTCAAGGATATAAAATTGCTGTGATGTACATAGCACTTAAAATGAGATCTCTTGTTGTGTAATAGGAGACAGGAAGGGAGCTTAACCTTATGGTCATAAAATGGCAGGAGAAAATGGCAGCACGGTGACTGACATATTTATTTATTAGAATGTATATCATGTATCTCTGAATTTATAAAAGATGTAACAAAATGGCCTGAGAGTAACCTTCTGGGCTTAGAGCACAAGATTAATGCTGAAAAACAAGTTCAAAATAATATAAAGCCTTGTAACTAAAACATATAATCATTTGGGGGGGAGTTAATTTGGGGGTGTCAGGAAAGAGGAACATGATTAACTTTTGCATTTAGTCTTCTAGACCTTGAGAGAATAAGATCTTGAAAAAAGTAAGGATTTTGTACTGGTGAGGAAACAGAATGCGATTGTCACAGTCAGAGAGGAAGGATAAAGGAAGACAGAAGGCAGAAGAAAGTGCTTTTGTTTAATATGGTCCCTGTGTGGGTCACTCTCCAAGCAGAATCCCAATCCAAGGAGCATGGTCCAGAAATTCAAACAGTTAATCAAAATTAATTTAACTTCTTTATTTTTAAAAATATAAATCTCAACCGTTTAGCTAGTTTTTAAAAAGTATGCTGAATAGAAAGGAGAGCGGAAGAGATCCTAACATTTCAGACTCGGGTTAGGAAAAGCATCCGGGGGAGGTTTTAGAGTGTTGAATGTGGCTCTGAATCATCATAGACCCTGAAGAGAAAACCACGCTTTTTCTGAAGTACTATTTCAAAATGACTATGGATGAAAATTAATGCCCAGTCATATCAGGAGACACTTTCCACCTCTAGGCTCCAAAGCAATTCTCAAAAAAAAAAAAAAAAACCAAAATCAATAACAAAACTCTCATGCATCATTTATCTATTGAAGAAAAACAAGTAGTTAAAAAGCCATTTCAATGGCAAGCGTATCACTGAAGTGATTCTGCTGGGTAAAATCAACATCTGTAGTGGATCAGCTCCACTAATACTAATTATTTTCCTTATTTGACTACTTGATCTTGACTTTATTCATACTAGGATACTGTTGAGATGTTTAGTACTAGCATAGAAAAGATAGGAAAGGTCCTTTCTACATACTTATAGTCCAAATACGTGAAGATGCGTTTTCAAAATTAATTTCATAATGAAAAGGTGCCAAATAATACAGGACGTCTGCGTCAGCTCTGTCACCCTGGGAAGTCTGTGTGCTGCGTCCTGGGAGAGCAGGAGTCAGTCCTTCCCCCCTGAAGAGAGAGAAGATGCGGGGCCACTGCTTGTGAAAGCCCAGATGGCGTGGAGTTCTTCTTAAAGGGCTGGGAACATCACTGTCTCCTGAAGGATGAAAGTGAATAAATGCCACACATTTCTTTAAAAGCTAAATGCTCGCCCTTTTTCCAACTTGACTTTCTCAACCAGAAGCTTTTTGTCTTCTGTCAGGTTCCAGAAGTCTTGGAAAGAGAAAAAAGCCACAAAGTCACAGTAGTCACTACAAACAGGCTGGTCAGCTGGACCGTGGCATCTGTGGCTGATGTGGCTGTAAATTCCTGGCTGGAAAAATAAGTAATTGGGTCGCTCCCCCACTGAGGTATTGCTTCCAAGATTGTTTGCTTCATTATAATTCACTTCTGTAAAGTTGGTTTTTATTTTAAATTGCAATTTTGTTATAGAAATCTCTTATGTTTTACTGCTTCGATGATGAGCGGAGATTAGCTTTGCGTTTGCAAAATTAAATTACTTTCCCAAAGTATTTCTTAATTTTCATGCAGATGCCACTGAAAATTCCAAGAGAGTGAAAAGTTGTTAGCTGCACTTTAAATACCAGAAAATCTCTGTGTGGGAAGGAGAATGGAAGAGGGTGAAATTACTTTTATTTTAAAGTTGAACATGGGGGGTATTCACTGCAGAATTCACATCTGGGGAATAAGTACCTGAGGGGAAAACGCTTTCATAGTTCAAATTTTGAACATTTTTAGTGTCAAACCTTTGGATCAATATCATCTACCAAGAAAAAAAGGGGGATTAAGAAAAAAGTATGATCACAATGAGAATAGGGTCCTGGTCCCATCCCAATGAGACACCCCAACAATGTTGTAAATGAGTTGAGACCTAGTACTTCCTTCGCTGAAACAGCATAGTCTGGGGATTATTCAGTGTTTTACCTTAATATGATTCTTTTGTCAAACAGGGAAATCAGCTTCCTGTTCCCTCTTAGGTTCTGTATCTGCAACCTGTGAATTAAACTGATGAATAAGGGGTGCATTGGTGGTTCAGTAGGTTGAGTGTCTGACTTCAGCTCAGGTCATGATCTTTTATGGTTCATGAATTCAAGCCCCACACCGGGCTCTCTGCTGTCAGTGTGGAGCCGGCTCCCATAAAAGGTTTAATTGTGTGCACACAAGAGCCCACAGAAGATACAGCTGGTGGTATATGATTGAAGTTAGAGGTTTATATACCAGACGTAGCAGGGGACAGGAAGTGGGGAGGAATGGCTTCTAAGGGAAGAACAAAAAGGTTTCTTCGGGGAAAAACAAATGGGTTTTTGGGAGAACAATGGGAGAAAAGAAAGCTCCTGATAATATCTATCTGTAGAGGTATGAGTAGTCCTTCCGTTTTCTTTTGAGTCATAAAACTCCCCCAGGAGAGGGGATTTATGGCAGTTTGACTCTGAGTTTCTCTCTTTGGAGTAGAATTCCCAAAGAGGGAATTTAAGGCAGTCCTCATTTCTTGGATGTGTCTGTTTTTAGTCAGATAAGGGAAGCTCTTCTTTCTCCATATGTTGAGCTTCCAGTGTCTTCAGCTCAAAATAATCCTTATATCAACTCTGGAGTTCCAAGTGAGTGGCCACACGTTGAGGAATTCAGGTTCCAAAACAGGCACTTCAGATATGCTAATTAAAGCTAGTCTAGGATCAGTTAGTCCATAAAATATAGAGATGAAGAAAAATGGAGTTTTTCTTTATCCCTTTAAACCTGGAAAAACTCCCCTCTAGTGTCTCCCTAAATGAATTGGCTACCCACCTGAAATGGCAGAAAGAAACTTTAAAGTTTTCCTAGTAAATTATTGACATGTGTGGTTATCTAATTCAGTATCGAGTTGTGAATAGCCCAAATGTTATTCAGCATTTGGTCAATCAGCTAATACTTACCAAAGATAGATGATCGGCACATTGTACCTTCCCAGTGTGATTGAGCCTCTTGTCATTCCACATTGTCTGGAAACCATCTAGATCAATAACAAACATGAGCAACATGACCCTTAATTCACTGATTTGCCTCATAATGAGCGTGTAATTATTGTGTGCACTTAGACTTGTAGCTACATTTTTGCCTCTTGGGTGGGAAAATGAATAGAGTCACTGTTCATACTATAATAAATGAATGTCATAGTTTTGAAGGGTGAATTGTGTTTATAGTTCATGTTGGACTTATGTATTAGAGATCATACTTCTAAATATAATGAAAATCGGTAGAATGAATCAATATATAAAATTATCTTTACCCATGTTAGAGAAACAAATTCAAAGGGTAAAGTAAAATCAAATTCTACTGGCATCTTGTACATTTACAGAGCAGAAATAGTGGCTTTAGATTTTGCGGATTTTTTGAAATGCGTATTTATCAAAATAAGGTTGGCAGTAATGTCAGAATAAGTGAACTTTATTTTCTTTTCCTTCATTAGGGTTTCATGTTATTCTGCACTGAAAGATTCAACAGTGTGAGGGTCTTTAAATGTCTTGCACTGTTGTAGTCTCAAGTCTTTATGCTTTTATGTTCTCAAGTGATTTTCTGGATGGAAAATTAAGCACCCTTCTATCCATCTTGATATTTAGTTAAAAAGGAACGGTGCATGTAATTACAGTGACCTTTTTACCTAAAGATGTCATGTGTGTGTATATCTAAGGGTCTGGAGTCAGGTGGGCAAAGCATCCAATTTGTAGTATTTTAAGTTTGACCCGGACACCCCCAGGTGCATAGCTGCTGTGTGTCTAGTAATATGTTTGCTGATCTATGGAAACCAGCAAAAACAAACCACCCACAGTCCACATAAGACTGTAAGCTCCATGAGGGTGTGGAGTCCACACAGCACCAGTAGCCAGCATCTCATACCGCCTAAGCACATTTTATGCCTCCCCCTTTCGTTTGAAATTCATTATGAGAATTATAGTCGGAGAAACAAAAACATGACCTGGGACTAGATAAGAGGAAGCTGTCATGCTGAAATAGAATCAACGCATCATATTCTTTTCTAGGAAAAGAAAGTATAGAAGGAGCATAATATGAAGAAGCCACTATTTATAAAGATGGTATTTATAAATTTCAAATGACTTTATGATTTCTTTTCCCTTGAGGTTTTGAATTGTTATTGACAATCATATTTATCCACGTATCATTTCTCCTTTCACTGGGATATATTTTTATTTAAAATGGATAAGGCAAGAGTAATTGAAGAATAGAATGTGTTATCGACATGTTTTTGATTCTTTCATACCTAGGGCCTTGTTGACCCTAGAGAGATTGCCCCTCACGGGACTAGTCAATTCCTAGAGATCATGGGACCTCTCTAGGAGTGTTTGCTTCATACAACCAGTCCAGAGCCAACTGCCAGAGCTCTCACAGCCTGGACCAGTGTGCACCTGCCTTCGTCAGCCCAAGGCCAGGTACCGGCCAGCTGTACCTCAGAAACCACTAAAATCATTCTCCAGCTGATCCTAAGCCCGCTTACCTGCTCCTCCCTGCAGAAAGCACATTAAGGTTTCTTGCCCACATTTTTCCTTCATTGCCTCTACTCTCTGAGGGTCTCTAGTATTCTCCATGTGCCCCTCTCCCCTCCCCAGCCCACCTCCATCCCCATCCAACCCCTCACCCTAGTATGGCGTGGCCCCTCCTCTTGGCATCTGTAAGTAACACACAGTCTCTTTTTATTTTATTTGTTTTGTTTTGTTTTATTTTTGGGAGATCTAACATATAGCATGGTGATTTTATTTTATTTTTAAATTATTTAAAAAAAATTTTTTAAATTTACATCCAAGTTAGTTAGTATCTAGTGCAACAGTGATTTCAAGAGTAGATTCCTTAATGCCCCTTACCCATTTAGCCTATCTCCCCTCCCACAACTCCTCCAGTTACCCTTGTTCTCCATATTTAAGATTTTCTTGTGTTTTTGTTCACCTTCTTGTTTTTATATTATTTTTGCTTCCCTTCCCTTCTGTTCTTCTGTTTTGTATCTTAAAGTCCTCATATGGTTAAAGTCATATGATATTTGTCTTTCTCTGACTGACTGATTTTGCTTAGCATAATACCCTCTAGTTCCATCCACGTAGTTGCAAATGGCAAGAGTTCATTCTTTTTGATTGGCGAGTAATACTCCAGTGTGTGTGTGTGTGTGTGTGTGTGTGTGTGTGTGTGTGTGTGTGTGTATACACACATATATACATATATATGCACCACATCTTCTTTATCTATTCATCCATCGATGGACATTTGGGCTCTTTCCATACTTTGGCTATTGTCGATAGCACTGCTATAAACATTGGGGTGCATGTGCCCCTTTGAAACAACATAACTGTATCCCTTGGATAAATGCCTAGTAGCGCCATTGATGGGTCGTAGGGTAGTTCTATTTTTAATTTTTTGAGGAACTTCCATAATGTTTTCCCGAGGGGCTGCACCAGTTTGCATTCCCACCAGCAGTGCAAAAGAGATCCTCTTTCTCCGCATCCTTGCCAACATCTGTCGTTGGCTGAGTTGTTAATGTTACTCATTCTGACAGGTGTGAGGTGGTACCTCATTGTGTTTCTGATTTGTATCTCCCTGATGATGAGTGATGTTGAGCATTTTTTCATGTATCAGTTGGCCAGCTGGATGTTTTCCTTGGAGAAGTGTTTATTCATGTCTTTTGCCCATTTCTTTACTGGATTATTCATTTTTCGGGTGTTGAATTTGATAAGTTCTTTATATATTTTGGATACTAACCCTGTATCTGACATGTCATTTGCAAATATCTTCTCCCATTCTGTCATTTGCCTTTTCATTTTGCTGATTGTTTCCTTCGCTGTGCAGAAGCTTTTTATTTTGATGAGGTCCCAATAGTTCATTTTTGCTTTTGGTTCCCTTGCCTCTGGAGACACGTTGAATAAGAAGTTGCTGTGGCCAAGGTCAAAGAGGTTTTTGCCTGCCTTCTCCTAAAGCATTTTGATGGCTTCCTGTCTTACATTTAGATCTTTCATCTACTTTGAGTTCATTTTTGTGTGTGGTGTAAGAACGTGTTCCAGATTCATTTCTCTGCACGTTGCTGTGCAGTTTTCCCAGAGCCACTTGCTGAAGAGACTGTCTTTATTCCACTGGATATTCTTTCCTGCTTTGTCAAAGATTCGTTGGCCATATGTCTGTGGCTCCATTCTGGGTTCTGTCTTCTTTTCCACTTATCTGAGACACAGTATTTTTTTTTGGTGGTCACTCCTGCTCTATTAGCCTCACCATGTATAAATCATAATATTTTCAAATAATAATATTTGATTTGAAACAATTTTTAAGAAATTGATGATATTATCGTTAATTTTGAGGAGAGGAAACTAAGCACCCAAGACTTTAAGTTGTCCAATGTCAATCAGCAAATTCAATAATGAAGCTACTATTGATGGCACAGTTTGCTTATTTTAGAACAGGCACCTATGGGGCACCTGGGTGGCTCAGTCACTTAAGGGTCTGCCTCTTGATTTCGGCTCAGGTCAAGATCTCAGGGTTCCTGGGACTGAGCCCTGAATCAGCTCTGCACTGACAGCATGGAGCCTGCTTGGGGTTTTCTCTCTCTGCCCCTCCTCTCTGCTCTCTCTCTCTCTCTCTGTCTCAAAATAAATAAATAAACCTACAATAAAATAAAACAGGCACCTAGAGCACTTTTCATCACTTTTTTTTCTCATCTTCGAGCTTTATTGCTTCCTATCCAGCTATGAAGACACCCTGCTATTGTTCGCTAGAACCTTCTCAGATCTCCATTCGGAATTACATAGCCTCTGATACAGTTTTTTTGGTTTATAATCCTTGCGGGAGGGATGGGGTTGTATATGGTAGGCTGTATATTTCTGAGGGCAGAGGGCTTTGACTTCGGAAAGGGTAGGCAGATGGATGGTCCAGAATCTCATTTATAAACTGAACAGTCTCCCAGCTGTCTGCCTCCCGCAGCGTGCTGGTGTTCCCAACTGGTAGATTGCACCTCATTTCTCCCCATCCCGAGTCTGGAGATGGTCAAGAGACAGAAACAGGAGTCAGACAGGTTGAGACCAAAATATGTGCTGTTACTGCTGATAAAAACTTCCTAGATCAAACTGTCCCAGCTCTGACCCAAGGGGGCTTCTTCACGGTTGCCTCGGGGTTGGGTGAAGTGATCCGTCTTGCCCGAGGCGGCAGGACAGCGCTAGGCCTCTCAGGACATGGCCCTGAAGAGCTGAGGACAGCCCTGGCCGCTGACTGGCCGGGGCCCCACGCGCCCGGCACCTCCTCAGAACCTTCCATGGTTTGACGGGAGAGCACGGGGAAAAGGGGGAGTCTCCTGCTGTCATTTCTGTCAGCCAGACGTTTTCAGGGCGCTGTCATAGAGCCAGTGGAATGCTGGCTTTCCTGATCAACGGTCGTAGGGCTTTGGGAGACCGTTTAACTCTGTTTCTCAGGTTCCCCACCTGTAAAGAGCTCATTTACAATGAGCTCTCACAGGACCTTTGATTACTGACTGACGGAGTATTTGCTCAATAAACATAAATACTCGCTACTGTTATCATGTTTTCTCAGGCTGTTTTCAGAATTAAGTTCCATTCTGTGACTCAGTGACTATAAACTGAGAAAAAGACTAATGCTACTCTTGTGAAATTGTTTTTTTTAAATATTTGTTTATGTTTGTAGAGGGGGAGCGTGCACCTACTAAGACTGTCAGTAATAGACAAGACTAAGGGCCAGTCCATTCCCTGTCATGTGAGGCACCCTCGAGAAGGAAACCGACTCACTTATGCTAATAAGATGAATTATGTGTGTCCATTTATACAAATAGGCTGGGAAGTCTTTACTGGGAATTTTACTTTATTTTCACCATTATGTATTTTGGCAATCCACATTTACTAAGGACTTTGTTTGCATGAGGTCATAGCTCTCCGTTGGCTTTTTTGTTTGCTTGTACTCACACGAAGAGTTACCGTTTTGGAGCCGTACTCTGGGCCAGGCCCTGTGCTGAGGGGTCTCATTCAGCCCTTCTGGGATCTCAGGGAGTTGGCAGCCATCTGTTTTTACCACCGAGCTTCCTGTAAGCCAAGGGACTTGCCCAAGGTCATATGGCTTACAGGTGGCTTTGAGAATGGAAACCCAGCCCTGACCTGCCCCAAAGCCAAGACCCAGCCCTCTGCTTACTTTCCTAGTCAGGTGCTACTCCTCCGTTTAGCCCTTCTTAGGAGCTTCCATCAAGCAATCTGTATGCATGTGAGTGAGATCTGTCTCACGGCTTGTACTGGGATTTCCATTCCCTTTCTTTTTAACAGATGGAAGACCAAGTTAAGCCTCGTTTCTAGGGACTAGATCTTAGAGATCTTTTAGAAATCAGAGTTTCAGAAAAGTGCCACATCATCAGTTCTGCCTTTAGGAAGTTTGCCTTTCACACTGAAAGATACTTCTTAAGTCGGAGGAAAAGTAATTTGTGGTTTCTCTTTGGTGCAGAGCTCCCGTGATGGCATGAATCAACTGTAAGGTGCCTTCTTCTGGGGAATTCTCAAAAGAAGCTCAGCAGATGGCACCTTTAATTGGTCTGAGAAGCATCACTATTTATTGATATGATTTAATTTATTTCTCTAGAATCATCTTTTTAGAAATCTAAAGGGAAAGGGATGCCCAAATATTCTAATGCAAAGAACTCCAGAATATTCTCCGTTTCAGGCTCCTCTTGATTGAACCTACACTGCACGGGAAGCCTCTCACTAAAAACACTTGTTAGAGCACCTTGGCAGTGGTGTTACTGACATGATTTCCAATCCTATTTGAAATTCTAGTAAATTCTAGCTTGGTTGTGGTTTCCACGCTGAGTGAAATGAAATACTGGAATATCCAGTCCTCGAAGGTTTAATAGCCAACATGTAGGCAGCCTCATGTGTCTCAAATTTTACCTTATAAAAAAGGAAAACCAGTGAAATGTGCCATCACTATCATCCTGCCTGCTGCCCGCCATCGGTGTAGACGCGGGTAGCAGATTAATCCTATTCTCATCGGACATAGGGTTTTCATCACCTGAGCATCCGTAGCCATTCTCGCCATCTATCCCGTGGCTGCCCTGGGTGACAGCGGGTAGTTATGCATAGGAGCACCTCACATGCATACGTGTGTATCGTGAACATGTTTGGGCATACAAAATACTTTGCGGTGTTTAAGGCTTGTTCTGATTTTTAAAACATTTCTTTGAAGGGAAAGAAATAAGAAAACATCAAAAGATGCACATAGTTGAATATTTAAGATGCCATTCTGCCACTTGCCGTGCTCACAGACATCTTGGCTATAGAAATATAAAATGCCATAGCAGAGAGCAGGCTGGATACCTATGGCATCTTGGAGAAGTTAGAGCTATGTAAATATTTGTATCATAGTATAGAAGAAAAACACAGGCAAAGGAATTACAGAAGCTTGAGTGTGAATCCTGTGCCTTTGATTATTTATTGATAGATACTGTCATTTTTATTATGAGTAGCTCTCCATCACTTCCTATCACTGATGCATGGTAGTAAATACTTGAAATATGAATAGGAAAAACAATGAAAATGGATAATATTTAATATTTCTACATCACCAACTAGGTGTCAGGTCCTTCTTTAGCATTTTATGTACATTATCTCACTTAATCCCCAAAACCACCTTATAAAAAGGGACTTGTTGTATTCTTGCCTCCCAGATTAAGAAGCTGAAGTTTAAAGGGATACCATGCTCTCTGTCACTTAGATAAGAAGTGGCGAGTGCCAGGGGTGCAGCGTTGATGTGTTTGATATCCAAGTCCATACTCTTAACTACTCACTTTGTCGCTGCATTTCCCTACGTCTCAATTTATCCAACCAAAAGATGGAGGTGTAAAGTATTAGCAGACGGACTAAAGAAAATGAACAGAACTGAAGAGCTGAGGACAGTGTTTGGAACACAAGACAACTCGGATCCTGTTAGGTCACATTTTTGTTCATTTAGAAATGGGTCTCGCTGCAAGTGACAGAAGACCTGAATACGATATCGAATAAGCACCTCGAGGTTTAATTTTCTCCCACAACGAAAAGCTCCAGGGTGAAGTGGCTACTGGCGTTAGTTTTAACAGTTGAATCAAGTAAACACTGACGTTCATCGGATTTGTTTGGTGTTGTGTTATGTTTGTAGAGTAGATGCTGCCACTAATGCACCACTTCACAGATGGAGGGAAAAGGGACGGGACACCAGCTGCGTCTCTCCGTCTTATCAGGAAGGGGGGTCGTTGGTCTGTACCCCGTGGGGAAGAACGGGGTTCATGGCCACTTCTCACTCAAAGGAGGCTGGAGAAATGCATTTAGATTGCTTTTGCTAACCGCGCTTGATTTTTTCCTGATTCTGCTGTTTGTGGCAAAAGGATGAACAGGTTTAGTGATGCCTTTTTGTTTTTTTCAGAGAGGCATTAACTTCTTTCATTTTCTCACCTTTTATGCTTCTAAAATTCCCCCTGGGGCGCCTGGGTGGCTCAGTTGGTTAAATGCACAACTTTGACTCAGATCATGACCTCACGGTTCATGGATTCAAGCCCCAAGTTGGGCTCCTTGCTGACAGCTCAGAGCCTGAAGCCTGCTTCCAATTCTGTGTCTCCTCTCTCTGCCCCTCCTCTGCTCATGCTCTGTCTCTCTCTCTCTCAAAACTAAATAAAACATTAAAAAAATTTTTTTTAACAAATAAGTAAAATTTTCCCCAACGCTAGGTTATTTTCAGCTGGGTAAATATTCAGATCTGTGTGTCCGGGTAAGACAAGACCCAGACAGGAAACCGAGCTCCTTTTTCTTGTAGCCAAACTGATGCCTGGGGTGGGAGTGAGACAAACCAGCAGGGAAACTTCGCTGTTGGAACGTCCATATTTCAACCTGGGAGCTCGCTAGCCCAGGGGATGGTCAAGAGCACGGTAATAATTCATAGACTACCTATTAGATACGTGGGGCCTGAGATATGATAGATGAGGTACATGCAGAGGGCTCATCACGTCCCTTTCAACTTAAAAATGTGGCGTGAGTCGTTTTAATTGTGTTCTGCAGCGTTTGCTGAACTCGCACTGGCAAGAGCCCAGTGCGTTCTCCCACTCGGAGCGGGAGCGGATACTCGTAGTTTGCTCTGTCCCTGCGGTCCAATCGCGCGAATGCGCTGCTTTGAAGATGCATCAGAGAATCCGCAGTGCCATCCACTTGGCTCTATACTGGAAACACAAATTAATAACATGTCATTTCTTCCTACAAGATGCTTATAAAGGTGGGAGGAGAATTTTGCTGAACTACAAGACAGAAGATGAATATGATAAAGGAGCATAATAATGGCTCAAAAGTGCTTATTCAGTCCCTCGCATGATTAATTCTAAGGCTTTACAGGGGAAATGTTATTTTTAACTGGAGAAGATTAGCATACTTGGTGAGTAGAAAATAATGAGGGAAGGTGTGGAATAGGGAGGAGGCAGGGTGTATTGAAGGAGGGAGAACAGTGTGGCTTGAAGTCAGGGTGTGTGAGGCATAAAAGAAAAGTTAACTTGGAATCTGAATTCGGGAGGCAGTACATGGCTTGCTAACTTTAAAAATCAGGTTTTTTGTTCTGGCTCTAAGATTTAACGAAGGTTTTTTAGTTTGAGGTGAGGTTGGGAATCATCCTGATTGTGGTTTTTAGAGATGTAAATTTGTCATGAAAGACACATTGGAGAGCTAAGAGTTTAGAGGACAGATGACAGGTGGATGTCAGTAAAATAATACAAGCAAGAGAAATGGGACAGATTAGAGTATAAGGAGCAACACTAGAGTTTAAGGTATAAAAATCTCCTATTTTTTATCCGAAAACTTGAAAAAAAAAAAAAAAGACTGTCGTAGGAGGACCTAAATCCACTCAACAAAATATCCTCTGAATTCCTGCTGTGCACAAGGCATAATGTTATTAGCCATAAGATGGGGTCTAAGTTGGTGCTCCTGGGTGGCTCAGTCAGTTGAGCATCTGATTTCGGCTCAGGTCATGATTTCATGGTTCATGAGTTTGAGCCCCGCATCAGGCTTGCTGCTGTCAGCGCAGAGCCTGCTTCAGATCCCCTGTCCTTCTCTCTCTGCCCCTCCCCCACTTGTGTATACACGCTCTCTCTGTCTCTCTCAAAAATAAACATTAAGAAAAAGTAGATGAATGACTCCTAGTAGTGACTAAGTAGCTTGTATTAGACTAAGCCTTCAGCAGACAGCAATTCTAACTCTAAACCAATACAAGAAAGTAATATTTGAATGGACTAGAGAATGACCAGAAAAAGGTAAGTAAATGGGCCTTTGAAAAAACAGAAATGCTCTGAATATGTTTGGTTCTGCCAGTTATGTTTTACATGGGGCCAAGACCTTGTGAAGAAAACCATAGTCCTGCTGGTTTATAGTCCGTGAGTTGGGAGTTTAAGGGTTCTTATTTGCTAGGATGTGAGGTGCAAAATCCCAGAAAGAAGGGACCCAGGGAAGGGAAGCCCCCAAATCCTTGTCCTTACTCTTGTACTTTGCATGTATACGGAAGATGCCACCAAAGTTGCCAGCAACAGCAGAAAGCCTGAAATAACCAAGCAGAGATTTTTAACTTCGTTCATTTCAGGGAGACAGTGGTGGAAGTTTGAGTTAGGCCAAGTTAACAGTTGGCTAAGACAAAAATCAGCACTTCAAGAAGAGAGAACCAGATTCCAGAGTCTCTAACATATCGTAAACGGTATCTTCAATATAATAAAAAAAATTAGACATGTGTATAAATAGGAAAATATGACCCCAAATCCGGAAAAGATGTAGTATATAAAGACTCATGACAAGATAACTCAGATACTGTAATCAATAGACAAGAACTTTAAAATACATACTATAAATATATTTTCAAGAACTTAAGGGGAATTATGGCCATAGTGAGAGATTAGAAAATCTTAAGCAGAGAATTACAAACTCTAAAGTAGAATCAAATAATTCTAGATATTGAAAGTCAAGCATGTGAGATGGAACATTGACCGGGGGCTGTAAGAATATCCTGAAGGTAGGAGAAGGATGTGTCAGTGAACTTGTAGATCTAACAAAGAAAATATCTATTCTGAAGAACAGAGAGAAGCAAGATCAAAGTAATGAACAGCACCTCAGTGGTTCATGGGACCTATCAAGTGAGAGCACATATGTGCATGTTAAGCCCCAGGGGAGGAGGAAAGAACGGGATGAAAAGTATTTGAGGGAAATATAATGGCTAAGTTTCCAAAGTTTGGTGAAAACCAGACGTATAGATCCATCATGCTTAGCAAACACCAAACAGGATGAACGCAAAGAAAAGCTCAGCTGAGCACATGACAGTCAAAATGTTAACAACCGAAGATGTCGAGGAACTATTAAAAGCAGCAAAAGAAAAATGACACGTTACACAAGGAGAACAAAAATGTAAAATGATGACTGATTTCTCACCAAAAGAAGCCAGAAGAAATGTGACATTTAAAAAATACTTAAGGAACAAAACAGTCAATCTGATTTTTACATAGACCAACGACCTCTTTCAAAAACCGAGGTGAATGAAGACATTTTTCAGGTAAATGGAAACACTTAGATCAGGACCCCATGAAGTGCTAGGTTCTTCTGGATAAAAAGAAGTGACAGAAGATGGAAGCTAACGACTCTAGGTAGAAATGAAACACACCAGAAATTGTAAATATGTGGGAAATATAAAATATTTTTATTCCCTTAATTTCTTGAAAAAAGTATAAATGTTTAAACAAGATACTATAACCTTATCAAGATCATAGTGCTTTTGTAATAATAAAAATGTGACAACCCACAAATGACGGGCTAAATGGGACTCCACTGTTTTGGTGTCTTTGCATTTTATATGGAGAACAAACAGACTGTGATAAGTTAAGGGAAAACATTATAACTCCTAGAGGAGACTTTATCAAGCAAATTTCCATGAGATAATTAAACAGTGCAGACAATATGTAGAGACTGATTTCCTGATTGTCCCAAAGATGGTCTGTAGTTGCTGTCATTCTAGTATATAGATAAGCTAATACATTACATTCATTGGATATTTTGGGCGTTAACTTTTTCATGGAAACTCATTTGAGTAGAATTTTACACAAAAGAAAGACCATACAGTGTCAATGTCACGGGTAAGAGAAGAGCTATTGCTATAGATCCTACAGATATTAAAAAGATAAGTGAACACTACAAACATTTTAATGCCAATAAATCTGAAAACCCAAAGTACATAAAAACATAAATAACATGTCAGTTGGGTAACTGAAATTAAATCACATACACACACACACACACACACACACACACACACACACACACACACAGAGTAATTTGAGTTTGTCAGATCCGTGCATGTGCACAGACCTGCCTGCTCCAGAGAAAGTCTCCCTGGTTGGATTCTATCAAATATTGAAGCAGGAAAGAACACCTGATTGTACAAATTCTACAGGAATGATTTATTATTTTTTTAATGTGCATGAGCAGAGAGGGCAGAGAAAGAAGGGGACAGAAGGAACCATGCTGACAGCAGAGAACCTGATGCGGGGCTTGAACTCACAAACCTAGAGATCATGACCTGAGCCGAAGTCAGATGTTTAACTCACTGAGTCACCCATGCACCCTTCTCCTTTAGGAATTAGAGGAGGAGGGAGCATTTCCCAGTTTGATTCATGGGGCCAGCAGTCCTCTGATACCAAAGGCATTACAAGGAAAGAAAATTGCAGGCTCCTATCTCCTATAAACATAACTGCAAACATCCTTGATGAAATATTAGCAATTTGAGTTCAGGACTCTATCAAAATGATGGTGTATGATGAAAAAATAGGGTTTATCTCTGGAATGCAATTTTGAGTTACATTAACAAAATCAATCAATATTTTTTTCTTCTTGGTGGTGGTGGTGGTGGGTTTTGTTTTGTTTTGTTTTGTTTTGTTTTGTTTTACCATTTTAACAGGCTAATGGAGAAATTTTCCCTCAAATCACCATACCTGTCCTGGGAGAAAAGAAAGATTTTTCCAGAACAATTAGTAACCTGTTTATTGGTGCTGTGAACCTGTTGTGAAAAATGGCTCTATAAAGTTAGTATTGTACTGTTAACTTTTAAGCTGTTCTGCCTTTTGTCAATGCCAAGACCTGGGACCCAAGAGAGTGTTGGGCTTAAATTGAGAGTAACTGAAGACCTAGCTTATGGTTAGAGGAGACAGTTGTTTTAATGAGAAGGTGTTTTTTTTTTTTAAAAAAACGACTGTGATTTTATATTAGTTCCATTGAAAATATTTCTGTATTCTTCCATGGTTTTAGAAGTCATGGGGATCCAAGATAACTCCGACAGTTTCTGTTGACCTTCGCACAAGTTTGTTTCAAATGACATTAATTTTTCCATCCATTAAAGCAACTCATAGAGGGTTCAAATTTCCAACATTTCATTTGGAGTATGTGTGTGTGTGTGTGTCTGGTTGGAAAGGATTTGCTTATTAGTGAAAAGAAAACAGGAAAATTAATAATTTGAAGCCATAAAAATATGATTGAATTTGCCAATTACCAAATATTCACAGAAACTATCTTTGCTTTTGGAAATACTCTGATCCATTGTTATAGCATGTAATCTGCTTTTTGGTTTGAGAACTGGTAAATTCAAGGTGAGATAGTTGATTGATGGCAGGGTCTAAAGAGCATTCACATGTCCTAACTTCTGTCACTGCTGTTTTGTCCATTCTCTTCATTTGATCTATTTTGAATTATATTTAAGGTGGGCTTAGAAAACATAAGCATAATGTGCCAAAATTAATGTTGTAAAAAATACTTTAAAATGGTGGCACATGTGAGACTTCTTGTAAATATAAACTTCTAGTAAACATTTTCACTTGGACTGAAACAGAGGAACTTATTCAACAAATTTACTATGCATGAACAACATAAAAATGATGTATGAATTCAAGATGCAAAGATTAATTAAATAAAACATATAACTTCTGGTATTTTTTTTAAAAAGGCATAATAGCATCACAAGTTAGAGGAGCCGACATTGTGCTTTTATTTATTTATTTTTTTATTGTTTCTTCCTACAATGGATTAGTGTGTTTCTTGAAGTCAAATTGTAATTCTAAAACTTGGATCTGGCTACTGCAAAGATGTTGCTTTTTGAATATGTTTTATCACATTCTTTCCTTTGAAGAAAATTGTGCAGAATAATTCATTTTTTAAAACTATAAGTCTAATGCTGTTATTTGTCTTTTAAAGAGTTTTCAATATCTCTTCACCTTCTATCATATCAAATTCAAAGTCCTTAGGACTGCAGTGTATGCGTGTCATGAACTGCCCCCCCACTCCATTTACATCCATTTTCCTCTTCCGCCATTACCCACATACACGTGTACTTTAGTCTTGCTAAACTACCTACTGCTTCTAAAATGTCCTGCCTCTACCATTTTGCTTATGATGTCCTCTCTGCCTCGAATATTCTTACCTTCTTGCCTAATTGATTTGCTAATGCTTGAATATGTTGCTGAAATGGTTCTTTCCCGAAATAACCTCAGGCGGGATAAATCACTTCTCTTTCTGTGACTCTGCAGTGGTTTATGTATTACACTTGTAGGACATATATCACATTGTAATATACTTGTGTAATTGATTATTCATTTGATTAAAGATAGGCAAACTAAATCGGCCCTCTGCTTGTTTTTGTAAATAAAGTTTTATTGGTGCACAGCAACAGCCACTCATTTATGTATTATCCCTGGCTGAATTCATGCCACAGTGGCAACATTGAGTAGTTGTGACAGAGATTAAATGGTCTTCTAAGCCTAAAATATTTACTATCTGACTTTGACAGAAAAAGTTTGCCAACCCCTGTACTAGACTGTGACCTTCAGGAGACGAAGGACAGAGATTTATTTACATCTGAGTCTTTGACATTTTGCTTTGTGCTTTCCACATTTCTTAATTATTTGTTGAACAAGCTGCAGACAAGTGTGTAACAGTGGGTAAGAGTGTATTCTTAGAGGTCCAGACATCTGAGTTCTGATCTTCCCATATTCTAAGTGTGAGACCTAAAATGAATTATACCATTCAGCCTTCCCTCAATGTTCTTTTGTGTAAAATAAGGATAATAACAATAATAATGTCTTCCTCATATGGCTGATGTGAGGATTAAATCTCGTAATACACAGAGAGCCCTTGATTCAGTGACTGACGTGTACCAAGGGCTCCATACACACCATTGTGCTCTTATTACACATCATTCATGACATGCTGTAGAGCTTTAGTAATTAACTTAAGGACTCCGAGCCTCACATTCTTCCCTAAAGTGGAAGAGATAGTTTGCCTGTACACTTCTGCATAAGATTAGGACTACATAAGCCCATTACGGTGCTCAGGGCCATACTGGTCTTCACTGGGGCTCACAGGGAACTCCATGAGAGAAGTGACGTTGGCCTGGGGCCAGAAGAGCAGGTGACTCAACCCCAGTATCCAAGCTGCTGACGGAGCCAGAGAGCCACCACTTAGAAGACAGCCTTTCAACTTTATGAGATTAAGCTCCACCGTCTGAGCTCAACTGAAGCAAGAGCAGACGGCCATCCATGACCCTGGAAGGCCTGTGACCAGACAGAAACAAGTGACTCCAGAAATTGCCGAGAGGCTTTTAGATGCATCGTTCTGCTGACATTATAAATTGAGAGTCACCTTTGATTAATTTTCATTCCACATGATAATTCTGTTTTCAAGGTATATTTTCTCAACAAATTGATAAGTTGTGCAGAGATATTTTTATTTATAAATGTAAGTAGAAAGCTTCAAACATCAAAAGGCAACATCGCATTTGTATTTTACTGTGTTTTTGGAAAATGTTTCTTTTCCAGTTTTCAGGAACCAAGGAAGATATGCAACCTTAGATCCAGGACCTTTCGTAGAATGGAGAAACTATGACAGAGGTACAAAGAACAGAAAACAATCAAACACGCTCCAAAACCTCGGAGAAATTGTGTTGTCAATCAAATACGGCGACCTGATATTTAACTCAAATCAGTACTAGACTCCTTTCTCCTGGTAACAAAGGGGTCCTGGTATGTTGGACCTGACAGGGAGCCCTAAAGACATATTCCTAAAGGGCTATTTCACATAAAGATGATCAACATCTATGGTGAGGACCAACAAGGATTATCAACTTAAATCAAGGCCCTTTAATATGTTGGAAGGGTTGACTCAGGAGGAACATGAGAAAATATTTGAGAGTCGACTTATTTGTAAGATTGAGGATATCTGAGTAAAATACCTTCTCTGTTCACTTCTAACGTTGATCCTTGCTGGCCCAGTTACCACAGAATAATCTGTTGGCTTTTGCCACTTGGACGTGAGTCTGTCTGTGTCCACTTTCATTACACAGTAAAGTTTCGTTTTCAAAACCAGAAATTATGCTTCATACATAAACGACATGGTTTCCCCTGGAGGTTTGTTTGTTGAATGATAAAGAAGCCACGGAAGCAGTGCCACAGAAGCAGAGCTGCATTAGAGATCTCTAAATTTAATGTTTGTGTACAGCGTTATTTTTTGTGTCACTTGCCAGGGTCTGTTAGGAAGAGATCATCACACCCAAGATTTACAAGAATTTTCTGAGTAATTTAATTACAGAGAAATGAACGGGGTGGATAACTTGAGGAACATGGAGAACTTTGTAAATTAGAAACGGACAAACACTACTGCATCATTTCAGGCTACACTGTTGGCAGATAATAATTACATGTTTTGTCTGTTATTTTTCTAAGGGCTGTGAATTTCAAATGATAATGCTGCTCTCACCTCGATGTGGGAAATTGAGTCTGTATAATCAGCTCAAGTTATTCCTGCTTTCCTTGTATCCCATTATTTAAAGCGTAGTCTTTTTCAGTAGTTAATTATTATGTATTATCTTCCCTATAATTATTTTTTCTTTTTCTGCCTCACTTATTTTTAGATGTCACAATTGCACTTAGTTGAATACTAGATGAAAATACATGGAGTTATTGCGTTCTTGCCTCATTACTCTGCCCTTCTACTGCTCCGAGTCATTTTTAGTGAACTTCTTGCAACTCCTTCCAATCTGCCTCCTTCTCTATGTCATTTCATTGAGCCAAATGAAAAGCCAGGGGCAACCTTTGCGAATAAAGGCAAGACCTTCACTGCTGCCTGGAAGGAAACAGCACGTCTTGGTGGCATTTACTTGTTAGAAAACTCCCTCGCTTGTATCTCTCTGTCTTCAAAGCCTTGGAAGCTGGTTTTTTTAATTTCCTGGCCACGCTGCCATGTGTGATATGCCTTATTTTCAGTACGCTTGGCTGTTAAGCGTTCCAACAGGAGTCAGAACTAGAAGGTTCTCTAAATTTCTAAGCTCTCTCTGCTGTCCAACACTGTTAAATGATTTTATTCTATATCGTAATTTTGTATGGCTTGGTCAGCATCGTGCACCCATTGCCTAGCACAGAACCTGCCTCATCCCTGCTGTAAAGATACTTAATCATGACAAAAAATAATTTTTTAATGTTTATTCATTTTTGAGAGACAGAGAGAGAGAGACAGAGAGAGACAGAGACAGAGCATGAGCATGAGCAGGGGAGAGGCAAAGAGAGAGGGAGACAGACTCTGAAGCAGGCTCCAGGCTCTGAGCTGTCAGCACAGAGCCTGACGTGGGGCTCGAACCCACGAATTGTGAGATCATGACCTGAGCTCAAGTTGGACGCTTAACTGACAGAGGCACCCAGGCGCCCCTTTCATGCCAAAAAATAAGAGAATGTGATCTTTACCACAGGGATGAGATCTCGAGGTTATTGTCACATCAGTCGAGGTCCAGTAAGGAGACCAGAGTCATGTCAGTTATTTTAATACAGAAAAAAATCCGATTTAAAGAATTATTAACTCGATATAACAGTTACTAGGCAACTGAAAAAGCCAACAGAGAAAACTGAGCTGTCATAGGCCACAATTTCAGAAAGCAGCTGTCACCATTCTGAGTTTGGAATTATTAAAACCAGAAGCTTGGCCGACACCCTCGTGGGACTGACACAGAGGCCTCTGAGGAAGTCATTCTCAGCTGGTGCTCGTGTCTCTGATGGCCTAGGGGGAGCCTCGGGGGACTGGGCTTGGGGCCTTGGGGCCAGCCCTTACTTCCTGGTGCAGGCGTCTCTGAGAGGGGAGCTTCTAGGAGGCTGCTCCTGCGGGCATCGGGAGAATTCCGGGCTGAATGCAGATGCTGCTATGGGAATGTACGGCTGCGGCCAGGCTGAAGAAGCAAGGCCAGGGTCAAGCTGACAGGCACACGGGGGAGACAGTGGTGCCGGAGGAAGTGACAGGAGGCAGCCAGGAAGGACTGGACCCACCTCCCCGCCTCCGGCCGCGTGGTCTCTCTCTGGTGCCTGCCGCTGGCAAAGCCATCAGACAAGAGCTGGCTGAGGGGACAGGTGCTTTGCAGAGTCCCAGCCCAGCTGGACTAAGGTTACCGTTCTCTTTTTACAGATAAGATTCTAGGGCAGAGGTAAGTTAAGTAACTTGCCTGTGTCCACAGTGTTTGACACGGTTTTGAGAGAAGAAGGATTCAGAGCCCAAATTAGCGCCACTTTCCAGTTAAGTCATCATCTGGCAGTTATGGAAAAAGATATTGTAACTCTTACATTTCTTCTATTATAAATATATGTATTATAAATGTAGGTATAAACTATAGGAAGGATTTCAGGCATCTTTGTAAAGCTCAAAAGAAAATGTTCTTTTTCCCTCATATGAATATTTTGGAAAGATCTTACCTCTTGCTCAGATTGAGCTGCAAAAATAATGTTTTTTCATATTTATTTTTGAGAGAGTGAGAATGTGCAGGGACAGAGAGAGAAGGAGAAAGGGGACCTGAAGCGGGCTCCGCAATGTCAGCACAGAGCCCAATGCGGGGCTCAAACTCATGATCCGTGAGATCATGACCTGAACTGAAGCCGAATGCTTAACTGACCGAGCCACCCAGGCGGCACCCCAAAATAATTTTCTCACAAGAAATAACAAATCACATAATTCTGTTCATGAAATAATTCTAAATATTTTTTATTTTACATTTTATTTTGTATTCTTTTCAGACAATAATATGCTTTCCTCATATGGTTCTGTATTTTATTTTAAGACCATGTTTTTAAACAATCATAATTACTTTGTTTAAGACAAATTAGTAAACTCAAGAAACGGGACACTAATTTAGTAGCTTCTGCTGTCAGTAACAGCTATGAATCCGTCACTAGATGCTTATAATTGTGAAATATCCCCTTTATGTTAAAACATAGCACACGAGAAACTGCACAGAAGCAATTTTCTGTTACTGAATAAATTTTGTTTATATTGATTTGGCCATTTTTAGGACTCTCTTTGGTCTATGCTGGTGATTAACATCTTCTGGTGAAAAATATTTGCTATTTTGGAAATAAGAGAGCTGAAAGAGAATAGTTCTTAGTGCAGTTTGCTCTAGAAGATCTTTTTTTTTTTTTTGAGAGACAGAGAGAGACAGCTGGAGCAGGGGAGGGTCAGAGAGAGAGGGAGACACAGAATCCGAAACAGGCTCCAGGCTCTGAGCTAGCTGTCAGCACAGAGCCCGACGCGGGGCTCGAACCCACGAACCGTGAGATCTGACCTGAGCCGAAGCCGGATGCTTAACCGACTGAGCCACCCAGGCGCCCCCAGTTTGCTCTAGAACTAAGAAGAGAGTCCTTTCAGGTATGTTGGTAATGCAAGTTTGGGGTTTATCTTAATATTAACTTACTTTAATATTTTAATGTTAGTCATGGTGATTCTCATTAGCACAGCAACTATTTAACAATTTGCAAAATCTAGTTCTCCAGAAATATCCATCATGAAGAAGAATGTTGATGGTAGATTTGGTGATGATCTAGAGTGGTGTGCTTTAAGATTATATCAATAATTCAAATGCTCTTAAAGAAAAGATAACAAGGATATATGGGCCTTGAAAAGCAGACTCAAGCTACGCCCATCTTAAGAGATTTCCCTGTCTCAGGATGACAGAGGACAGTAGTCAACATCTACAAAATGTTAGTGAACGTTATTTTTTAAATATGTGAATCAATCATTCCCATAACAAGAGTTTATTAATTCAGTTCTCTGTTTCCAGCATCGGTAAACACCAGGGAGTGCAAAAGATGTCCAAGACAGTGACTGTCCTCAGAGAGTTAGCAATTAATCATGGAGACAGTGTTTTTACCCAGAAAACAAGTTGAGAAGAATTTAGGGCACTAATTAATGACAGTTGACTTTTCAGAGTAACCAGGAAAATAAACCGAGCGATGGGATTAGGCTGGGAGTGAAACTCTGTTTCTAATTATGTTTGGTCAGGTGGCTCTACAGTGAGGGAGGGTCCTCCCATCTTCCTCCAGAGTGACTTCCCTGACGAATGCATCCCTTGCCATCTGCCCGCCTTCGTGAGCTTATGTTAGAGGTCCTCGTGTTGACCCCCATCACAGTCTTTTTGATGTAGGCTTTGTACCGTGTCGAAGTTTCTGTTTTGTTTTCTGTCTTCGAGGGCAGGGACAGCATCTGTCTTGCTCCCGTGGTCTCTCTGAGCCTGACACAGTCTCTGTTCAGAGATGAGCTGGTGGACTTTTCAGGACTAATCCTGCCTCCTTGGGCCATTCTGTGTCCACACTATGTGCTATTCTGGCTGTTCACGAAGTTTGCAGCCAGCGTCCAGACTTTGTCAAGAGAACCGGCTGCTTGGGCAGTTCTGTGAGAACCAAACGTAACCTGCCTCTTAGGGGTTGACATCTCTCAAGACTGGAAAGGGGACTGCCCACACGTGACCAGCAGGTCTCCGTCTTCCAGCCTCTTGCAGAGGTGCTGGCCATTGGGTGGGAGAAATTAAAATCATGCCTGGGTGGGTGTGGGTGAGGGCCCGGCAGATCCAGTCCTTGGTGGAGACCACGGTCTGTGTCAAAGCCCTCACGTTTTGTTGGAGGGCAGCAAAGACCATCTTGCTCACCTGGGAGGGAAAGTTTACGATGCTTGATCTTGGGCCAAACTTCATGTAGGAAGTGAGCTCCCGGTCAGATACGGGAAGATAGTTAGCCTTTCCCTTGCATGCCCTGGGGATCTGTGGGGTCACCTGGTTTTCCTTAATGACCAGAACACTTTTCCCTGGGCTGAACACCATCTGGTGCTGACCCTCAGCGTCCACGAGGCCTCCCTCACTGACAGCATCGCTTTCACTGCTCTTCTTCCTTGCTCTGGCCAGAAAAGAGATTCTAGAAGATTCTTGAGTTATCTGAAAACATGAATCCAACCTCTCCTCCCTGGGAATGGCTTCTAGTGACTTCCTTCCTGCTCCTTTAAAACGTTTAAATATTTAGATATTACACAGGATTCAAATACACAATAATGATAATAATGCTAATAGTAATAATTGATTAAAATCAATGAGAGAGAAGCCATGCCATGATCAACAATCCAAAGGATATCAGTTGTTACAGGACATCAGTTTTTGGAATCGTATGATGTCTGAAGTGACTATTCACACTGAACCACAGGGAAGAAGAGACCTGCCAACGTAGCCTCCGAATATGGGGCCTTAGCCGAGGTCTTTACATTCACCATTTTTACCACTTTGTAGGTGAAAGAATAATGTTATGGATTACATAGATAAATTAAGAATCTAAGCATGGGTGTGGTCTTAACCCAGGAGGCTTTTTAAGAGCTTTGCCATTTGACCTCAGTTGAACATGGGCGAACAGAGACTTTTCTTATTTGACTAGAGAAAAAGTAGGAAAATCCATCCATTGCGTGTGTTAACCATTATCTATTTACTGAAATGGATATGTGATAAATATCCCAAACTTCTGGGTCAATATGTGAGAAATGATGTCTGTTTTTAATCACTGATAAAGCAATTCATAACCAGTGATTTAGACTAAAAAACACTACCATAGGAATAAAACATTTATTATTATTATTTAAAATCTTGTCTGAGGCACCTGGTGGCTCAGTCAGTTAAGCATCCACCTCTTGATTTCGGCTCAGGTCATGATCTCATGATCGTGAGTTTGGGCCCCACGTTGTCCGTCACATTAGGTGTGGAGCCTGCTTAGGATTTGCCCCTTCCCCCGGTCACACGTGCTCCCTAACTTAAAAAAAAAAATCTTGTCAATTTGCATTAGCCAAACAGGTCTTTATGTTTTTTGTAAACAAAGGGACAAATCAAAGTGAATATAATCTGTAGATTTATGGCTTATATTAATTGAACAACAACAACAACAAAAATCCCAAAGCTTTAAAGAAACAAAAATACCTTGTTCTTGCACTGAGGACTTATATCCTTCATCTTGGTTCAGATGGAATTTTTATACGGGTGCTAAACAGCACTGAAAATAGGATTTTTAATGGCGAGAGTCAGAGGCCCTTTCCTGCATAATCTGGTGAGCAGGGCTATGACTTAGCACTTCTAGGGCTTTTGCACGTTTTGGAATAGTTTGTTTAAAACTGTTCTAATATGTTTATAGCCCATTTTCTATTAAACCTGATTTAAACCACGTCTTATCAAGCTTTTACTATCTATACGGGGTGGAAATACTTATTTTGTGTACTTCTTTAGCTGAAACCCATAAATCAGATACCCACGATGCAACTGCAGAATTGTATTGGCTTTATAATAAACTTGAGAAGGCGTGACTCACTGCAGACTAATGGCAAAGCACCATTCCTGGCATTATTCAAGTACAAAATAAAGAGAAACGTAAAGAAGGGAGAGAGAGAGAGAACCACAGAACAAACGAAGCTACAGTCTGAACACCCTGGCTCTTGCAACAGAATCCACTGTGGTGAAACTTCCTATTGCACATGCTTTTTGTTGTTGTGTTTTATTTCCTGATGTTTTTGCAGAGTTTGTTATTCTTTTTATTATTATTATTTTTACTTTAGAGAGAGAGCGCCCGAGCGGAGGAGAGGGGCAGGGAGAGAGATAGAGAGAGGAATCTTAAGCAGTCTCCATGCTCAGCATGGAGCTCAAACCCATGACCCTCGGATTGTGGCCTGAGCTGAAATCAAGAATTGGACGCTCACCCGCTCACCCAACTGAGCCACCCAGGTGCCCCTCTGACCTTTTTGGATATAGTAGTTATGGACCAAATTTGGGAACTGTTTCATTCTTGCAAGGTTAGAATTCAGAGAACTTTCTGCCTGTTGCTTGTTTTACTATTAAAGACCCTATGTATTTAATGTCATAAACCACAGTTAATAAGTCATCAGTTTTGAAGCTTAGTAGTTCTTAGAGAGATTATGTTGGCAGTTAATAAAGGGATTATATGAAAGCACATTTAATGACTGCCTGGAAGGCTTTCTCTGCAGATTCAGCCAACCCCAAAGACACTGTAAAAATAAATAATAGGGAAAATTATATAATAGCACTAACTCAAGATGGTCAAAACAGGAAGCATAGCTTATGTCTCTGAATTTGTTTGTCTTTCACACTGGTATAAATTATCAGAATAAACTATGATACCTGTTAGACTAAGTTCTAGAGAGTTAGACTGAACTCAGACTTCGGGATTCACATCTAAGATGAATAATGACTTTAGTGATTATATTTTCTTAACAAAAATTGGAAATCCCATTCTATAAAATACTGTGGAAAGAACAAGACAAACTATTTTAACTTGGACAGTCATGGAGTTTTGGGGGGTTTCTTTCTGTGCTTTTTCCCGATTCTCCAAATACAACTTCAGACATCTTCAGACACATGTAGGAAGACGAGAGAGGAGATCTTAGCGGCTTGGGGCACTGTCCTTCCCAACAATCCTGGTCTATGCTTGTTTTCTCCTCCCCCTGGTGTGTTGTCCCCTACTTTGCGGGCCTCTTTCCTGTGGTCTCAGCTTAAATGTGACTGCTTTGCTGCATTCTTGCTTTAAGCTAAGAGTGGCTAAGGAAGGAAAGGACAGGGGAGTCCGACGCTTATCAGCTCGGCAGAGTCATCCCGGACCCAACTCTGTTCATCTTTCTGCTCTCCTGTCCTCGGCACATGTCTAGACATGGTCCTGTCATCTGTGACTGAAGCTGTCTGCTGTATTTTCACGCATCACAGGTGCTTATGGTGACATTCCCACAAAGAAGAAGGAGCATTTAAAGCTTCATGTTGCTTTTTTGGTTAGGGATTAAAAACACATCCAGGAAGGTGCCCTTTGGGTGCCCCTGTGTGTCTCATTGGATCAGGCCTGAATGACTCCATGTCAAGTGGGTGGAATCACCATGATTGGCTTACACTCATCAGCATTTGCCTCCTGGGGCTGGGATGAGCTATTTTCCCGGAGTGTAGGAAGCACTGGAACTAAAGCAGGCAATGAAAGTGGGGAAGACCACCTCCCTCCCTGCCTGTCCTGTGCCTCAGGTCGACGGTGGCCTCCTCCCTGGCATCTCCTGACTTACTCCTCTCCTAGCACCAAGCATAAGCTGGACTTTTTTTTTTTTCAGTTTATTCATTTATTTTGAGAGAGTGCAGAGAAAGAAGGAAAGAGAGAGAGAGGATCCCAAGGAGGGTCCACACAGGCAGCACACAGCCCGGTGTGGGGCTCAAACTCACAAATTGTGAGATCATGCCTAGAGCCCAAACCAAGAGTCAGACGCTTAACCTACTGAGCCACTCAGGTGCCCCTGCACTTACTTTATCAATATGATTGTTGCTTTTTTTTTTTTAAGTCCCCAACTCTCTTAAGAGTAGGGACCTTGTTCACTGTCTTATCCTTAGTACTAAACACAATGGGGATGAGTAGGAAGTGTTTTTACTAATAGTACAAAAGGGAAATTACATAATTCACAGTATCATCAAACAGTAATCTCTTTACTTAGAAAAATGAAACCTTCTCTTATACAAAGACCTATTTTTTTTCTTTTTGGCTTATAAAAGAAACATGATGTAATCGTACCCCAGTGAGGGTATATTGTTCCTAAAGTCTTGAGTCACCATATACAGCTGATCTGAAATTCAAAGGTAGAACAACTGTGTATGAGTCAAGTTCCTGGTAGGAAGCAAACAACACACTCTGGTTGAACTGAAGAGATTTTAATGGCGAGATCAGGTGTAGGGACAAGCAAAAGGGCAAGAAACGGTAACGGTGCGTCACAGCTAAAAGCAGTTACCATGCCAAGGCCAGAGGGGCACGAAGAAGCAGCTGGTCTGGGTCTCAGTCAGAGCTCTAGCAGTGGCAAGAGGGCTCCTTGATGGGGGTAAACCCCAGCCAGAGAGCCCTACCCAAACTCCAGCCCGGCAGGAGGGAGCCCGGAGAATGCCCCGTGTCCCTCTCTTCTTCCCTTTAAATTATCACAACCAAGCCCCTCTGACTTCCAGCTTGGTTCTGATAACTTAACGGTAAGTATATACAGTGTGTGTATATATATGGTATATATATTATATCTATGATACCCGATATATGCTATAGATTATAGATATAGATATGTAGATATAGATAGTATAAACTTTGGGTTCCCTTTGGCTTCTACATCGATAGACAACACACAGACACACATATATGTAAATTTAAGTTTGTGTCTGGGAAAGCAGAGTTCCCACCTCAGTTCTCCCATTTTTCCACTTAGATTCCATGACTGCCCTTTCCTTGTGCTTTCCTTAAAAAACAAAAACCAACACCTCACACTTAAATCTCCAGTGTAAGGGCAACACAAAATCCCCCTTAACCACTGTGTTCTTTCAAGGGAAATGAATGTGCTCATATTCTAACCTGGACGGTAAGTCGTAAACTTTAGCCACGACTGGTGTTCTTTCTCTAAGGTGGCAGGAAACGGGGGGAGAAGGAAATAACTCACGGACACAAGACATGGCTGTTCCATCATGCTCTTTACATGAACACTCGTCACGCCTTTCTTTCACTACCAACTTCACATTCTCCTTCTCTCCTGACAGCACCTACGATTTAATTCATAAGGAATTCAAGTCTTTGTTGCTTTCTCATAGCTTTCCATTGATGTCCCTTGTGTGCCGAGATGCAGGCCACAGCCAAGTCCTGTCCCTTCTAGGGGTATACTTGGGGTGACTGCGCGGTTCACACCACTTCTTAAGCCACCGGCTTTGTTCAGTCACAAGAATTTCCTTGGGAGTTTCTTACTTTAACCTTTTTGACGATGGATGCCCATTGATGAAAGAATTAATCAGTCATGCAGACTGTTAATTCCACTCCAGGTATTCAAATCAGTTTATTAAACCCAAATCCCAGGAGAGTGCAGGCTTGTAAATAAATTTACCCCAATTTAATACGACACCCTGTCATCCGCTGGCTTCTGATGGACACAGAGGGATGTGTTAGGTTCTGAGCTCTCAACCTCAACTCTGCTTCACCAAACGCCACACCCCATGTGTCAGAACCCCATTTCTTCCAACCAGGGAAGAATCTTCTCATCAGAGATCTGCAAGTATCGGGCAGACGTGGTTGAATATCAGGCTATGAGGCTTACATCCTCAGTATTTTGAATTAAATCAGCACTTTAAATCTACCTTTCTCCTGGGGTACATTCCCAGGCAGCCAGCAATCATTATTTTCCCTCACAGTCTTGGTTAAACACCACTGTGGCTTTGGTGCCTACGTGCCGATCCTCCCTCCCCCTGACCTGCAGCCCGCACTGTCAGCAGCTGTAGGTTTGGGTGACTCACGTCACCGCTGGCCACAGGGTTCCAGGGCCCGTCTTCCTCTTCAAGGAGGAGATGTCTGCGTTGATGGAAAACACGAGCAACCCTGTGCCGTTATCCTGTGTTGAGGGTGTGCTTTGGGAATACTTCTAGTGGCCTTCAGCCATTGGCGGTGGGAGGGGGGGGTCCTGCTGGAGACAATAGTCACCCGCAAAGAATTACCCGAAGAGAGTGTAATGATGGGCTATTAAATCACCCAGGGACTGCTAAGTGCCTAGAGCTGTTACCTCCGTGGGGCCTGCGGGACTGTGGGGAGGAAGCTCTTCTGGGGATGAGAGAGAGAGAGGCCAAAACAGGAGACACAGCCACGTGACAGGAGCAGTGGCCACACATCAGAGGAGGCAGCCCCTGCCGACATGGTAATCTGGCAGGGAGAGGGCAGGAATAAAAATATCTTCCCTGGATCCTCCTCCCACAGTAGCTGTTCCTGTGTCTCTCACTGCCTACACCTAATTGGTAGCCAGAGTGTAAGAAAGCCTGGGAATTACAGCCTGTAGATTTCAGCCCAGGAGAACCTAGCAGAGCAGGAGAGGAAGGAAAGGAAAAATGGGCTTAACCAGAGCAGTTGGTCTCTTCTTTCTTGCTAGTAGAAGACGACTAGGGATGAATAATAAAACTCGTTGACATCGCTCTGCGAGTACTCCATTTGTGAAACACGTTAAATACCACATCGTTACGACTTTATAATTATTTCTATCAGTGTTTTTCCCAAAAGCCCTATAGGGAAATGAAATCAGCAAAATAAAAGTAATTCCGTTTTGATTTTCCTAAGATTTTTATACAACTTTCTTTTTGATCGCCGTAGATATGTTTGAGGTTCTGAATGAATTTAGAAATTATTGTTCAAAATGTGCTGTGTTCAAATGCACATTCAGTAACAGTAATTCTCAAATGCAACCTCTGGAAAAAGGAATTTCAGTCCTTAATGACTTAACTGGTAGAAAAGGCAGACAACATGGATATAAGACACAGTGAGGGTAGCATGGCCAAGACTAGCGCTTGGGGGTCAGTGATCCGCTTGTGAATCCTGGCTTTGTCAATTGCTAGCTACGTAAATTGGAGAAATTATTTAAATTCCAAGTCACAACCGACTCATCTATAAAATGGCAATACAATAATATCCTCTTTATTAGAGAATATGAACTACAGTAAACACATTAGAAGCCGACTAGCTTAGCACCTGCCATATGGTGGGACCTGAATTGTAGTGAATCTTTTCCTCCTGCTTCTTTTCATGTTTTCTGAGCTGCCTCAAAAACCGTTGGGAGCTCGTAGGGGAGTCTGTTTCTGGAAACTAGATTTGGCATAATATAAGCAACCCATATTTTCTCTCAGTGCTCCGTCCTCCAGAGCGGATTGGAAGGAAAAGGGAGAAAGCAGGAATATATCTGCATCTTATATAAGACGACGTTCAGGCCCAGAGGACATACTAGCTTATTAGTTCTCAGTCTCACTGCATCATTGGCAACCCAAGACTCAGAATTAATAATAAGGAAACAAGGCTTGGGTAGGAGAGAGCCATTTTTCATGCAGACATGTGGTAATATTCCCTTGCTAGCAGTTTCGTTTAAACTTGGTACAGAGTGAATGGGGAACATAAAATTTTGATGTTAGATCACAAAGGACTATAGTGACACACTTTAATTGCTTATTCTAGATGCTGAGATGAGACAGTGGGGGGGGTGGGGGGGATGGAGTGGGGAAGAAAAAGAGAGTGAGAGAGAGATGTCACTATCTATTTTGTCATTCAGTTATTTAGTTCATAGAGTTGGCAAATACTGGTAGATTTGTTAATTTTGTTCTTGTCTAAGCTTTTCTCTAAATCTTTTAGGACCTTATGAATTATAAGCATCATATAGGTATTTCGATGACACCAAACCTTGATGGTAATAGATTCTACCAGGTGTCCAACCAGTCTACTAAGTAGAAAGCTAAATAAAATTCATCCCATTTAAACATCTTGCCCAGTTTCCAAATATATTATATTGAAATTTTCCTTTATTTTATTCTGATATTCATTATGTATTTGTTGAAAACTTTCACCTCACTCTAAACTACATTAGGTGCTCTAAGTAATACAGAGAAAAGTAAAGTGTCGGTTGCAGAATGTTTAAATGTAGTAGCTGATTTAAATCTGTATAGACTATGCAGATCACGTGTCTTTCACAGAAAAACTAAAAGATAATATATTTTTAACCTAATTAATTTGATGAAAGAAAAGCTATAATGTCCTATTGTGTGATAAATACCACTTTTTTGTAATTCCTCACTGAGGAGAAATGTACTGAGCTTTGAGTTGGTGTGTGTAGATTGCTAAATATTGTTCAACGAATTCCTGCCACATCTCGGGTGTAAAAGAAGGACATTCGTCTGAACATTTCCTCTGATTGGTATGAATTCAGATCTGTTTAACAGCCTCAATGAATATTTTGGAATACAGAATAAGAATATTATTATACACTATAGACTCTAGCCTCTCTAGATCTTCTGTTGTAGATCATTGCTCTTTCTGATGCCAAACCTGGTTATCCTTATATTATGGAAGCGTGAGTTACAAATACAGTTAAATATCTTGATTAGGACACTAAGGGGCCAAACATGGACATGCTTTTGTATTTGTGTCCCAGACATGGTTCAGGCTTTATGTAGCCTCTTCCCTGGCACCACAGAATAGGTAGGAGTTATTTCTTACTCTCACATGATAGCCCAGCAAAAGATAAAATGAGTGTTTTTGCTTGCATATACTAAAAACAGTAACATATTCAGTATCGAATCTCATATTGAAAATAATCTTCTCTTAGAACTCCAAGCCATTTTTTTTTTCATCATTGTATTTGGTGTTTCGTTTGAGAAGTCTGATGAAATATTGATTTTTAATCTATCTGAAGATTGAGGTCCTGGCCCTATGGACACTGTTGGAATTTTCTTTTTTTGAAAAATTTTGAAAACATTTGCGGTGAATTGTGCTGGGCTTGGATGAATCATGTCAATATGGAAATTCGTGCCAGTTCTGGGGAGATTTGTTGAGTTAAAAAATTTCTTTCACTTAATTTTTTTCATTTTACCCTTCTGGAAATGCTATTATTTGGATTTGGACTTCTTGAATAGATTAGTTTTCTTATCTTTTATTCTACAATGTCTCTTTCCTTTGATGGTGTTATTGCTTTCGTTTTCCTGTCTTCATGGAGAATCCCTTAAGTTTGTCATTTTCTTTTGAGTTTTTCATTACTGTTATCATATTACAACTTCCAAGGGCTCTTTAGAATCCTCTGTATGTTCTTTTCTTATAGTCTCCTGTTCTTGTTTCACCAGTAAAATATCTTTTCAAGGTATTAAGGACACCAATGATAGCATTAAAAACATCTGCTCAGAGGACCAATTTCCCTTCAATCCCTTGTTTTGGTTTTGTGTCTATTATGATAGAAGCTTTACCTCAGCGCCTGCTGGTCTTGCTTGTCTACTCATATTTAGGAGACAGTCACTGAACGATTTTCAGAAGCTCAAGAGTAGGGGTACTTTGGACACTGCCCCCTGATGGCTCTCATTATGTGGTGAGCTGATAGGACTGTTTCACAAAGAACCTCCAGGTGTCTGCCTCTTGGCTTCATGTATTGCCCAGTGTGGCTGGAAATTCTAAGACTGATTACCCAAATTTGATTAACGCACAGAATCTTACTCTTCCATGGAAACTTTCATCCTTGTGTTTTCAGTAATTCCTGTACCCTGGAGCCCTAGTGCCTCACGAGAGTGCAAAGGAGGCAAGGAGTCAGCCAGATTCATGGGTCATGGTGGAAATCAGGTGCCTCTATCTGATCTTGTGTTTCGAATGCATCTCTATACTTCAGCTTCCAGGCATTATTGATGTTTGTTTCTCTTGCCTTAGCTTTATGGGATCTGAAGCACAAACTAGACTTTCAGGCTGAGTGGCTGCAAACAGCAACAATGTATTATTTCTCAAAATTCTCTGGGCAAGCTGTGTGTTCTGCTCATTTGCATGTATACCTGGAAGGCTGTTAGGGAGGGGCTTCACGAGACTGAGTGGGAGTCTGTCTGTCTCCATGTTGTCTTCCTTCCTCCAAGATATTAACCTGGTCTTCCTCACAAGGTAGAAGGCCTCATTGCAAGGGTTCCCCAACAATCCCAGCATTTATTAAGCCTCGGTTTATTTTACATTTGCTGATGTTCCATTGGCCAAGAAAGTCACATGACCATGCTGAGCGTGAATGGGAACCATTAGAATAACAGTCCACCACAGTGACCATACCAACTTCTACTCCCACCAGCAATAGGAGTGTTCCCGTTACTCCTTAGTACTTTATCATTTCCAGTGGTTATGTCATTTTCAAGTGAGTCCAATGTGTGTATACTATTTTCTTGTTGTGACTTAATTTTTATTTTAATGTCAATGAATGGTGTTAAATAACTTTTTAGATACAGTGAAGCCTTCAATTTTGAGTAATTTGGCGAGTGTTCTGCAAGATGAGCAAACCTTTCTAATAAATTTTAACTTGACAAATGAGCAGTGTCTTGCAATACGAGTAGTATGTGATGCCAAATGTCACATGATCACAACTGGGCCAATGGTTCCCCTCTCTCTCTCTCTCTCTCTCTCTCTCTCTCTCTCTCTCTCTCTCCCTCCCTCCCTCCCTCCCTCCCTCTCTTGCTGCAGAATTGTGGGTGATCGTTTCCCATGCTTGGATGCTCAGTCTCGGCAGGATTCAATGATTTTTCAGAATGTTGGAAGGTGCCCATAATGGGTGCTAATTTTTGTCACTTCAAAGCACCTAATGACAGTCCTTTGCTTTTCCATACAAGAGTGAGCTTAGGAAAGCTTTGCCTCATTCCAGGTCAGGCTGCCTGCAGATGCAGACCATTTCCTCTGCTGCCTTATTGCCAGTTACATTAAATGCAGTCTATGATGAGAGTTTATTAATACTGTACTGTAGTCAATTTCCGTTAGTGACAGTGAAAGTCATCCTACACAGCAACCCTCCTCCCTCTTGTCTCCCTCACATCAGCCCCGAAGGTTTTCAAAGGGAAGTGCAAGTTGTTTTTCTTTATATTTTGTATTTTCTTTATTATATTATATTACAGTACTGTAATCACTTTTATATGAATATTTTGGGGGTGTGGAATGAATCATTTCAGCTTCCATTATTTCTTATGGGGAAATCTATTTTGATACACAAGTGCTTTGGATTACAAGCATGTTTCCAGAATTGTGCTCGCAAACCAAGGTTTTACTGTACTTGCATTAGTTATTTTTTATTAGTTCTCTGTAGTGTCTGAAACCACAAAAATTTTCTACCTTATCATTCTGGAGGTTAGAAGACCTAAATTAAGGTGTCCACAGGGCGGCATTCTTTCTGGAGGTCCTAGGGGACAATCTGTTTCCTTTCCTTTTTGACTTCAGGAAGTTGCCTGCATTCATGGCCCCTGTTCCCTTCCATCTTCACAGCCAGCTGCACAGTATCTTTTGGTATATTTCTCTCTCTCTCTCTCTCTAGCCTCTGATTCTCATCTCAGTACCTTCTTTGATTCTGACCCTTCTTCTTCCATCTTTTAAGATCCCCTGTGGTCACACTACACCTGATCAGACATATCTGGGATATCATGGATAATCTCCCTCCTTTAAGGGTCTTAATTTAGTCACATCTGCAAAGTCCCTTTATCATGTAAGGTAACATACTCATACTTTCTAGGGATTAGGGCATAGGCATTTGGGGGACAGGCCATTTCTTATTCAGCCTACCACACTACTTTTGCTTTATAATCCTCCTTTATAAATAGTGTTTGCTTTTGTCTGCTTAAATTAAAATAATTTTTAAAATATTTAGTTTCACAGACCTTATTTCTAATGATATGTTTTTGAGTCCACTGTTGAAACTAAGAAATTTAATGTAGATTTAGGGTATATAATGACTTGGTAAATGGAAAAATTTAATGACAAAATGAATAATCACCCTAACTTTTAAAGTGTTTGTTGGGTATAGCTTTAAACCAACTTGCCAACATTTTATCTATGGCTTCCTACTTAAAATAGCCTGAAAGTGTAGCCGGTGGAATTGTATGTTCTCTTCATTCATCAGTGCATGAGTTTATTTCTCCCAGCAGAAATATTGTTCGCGGTTACAGAGTAGGGATGGAGTGACCTGGATCTGTCTTTGGTCTTTTTTTTTTTTTTTTTTTTAAGGGAGACGGGACTAATGATTGATTACTGACTAAATTAAGGCATGACTAAAACTACTGGTGTTATTTTCTGCTTCACCACCTTGGTGTCTTTTGTGTGGCTTGCTTTAAATATTCAGCTCTCTTCTCTTCACTACAAAGCAAATATTCCTTGTTAATCTTTTAACTGTGTCTTATCAATTCATGCCTCTGCTGATCCTTATCTCTCAAGTTCTGCTACATATTTTAGCATTGTATATAAACTTATTTTTTTATGGGGCTCAAATATTTATTATTGAAACAAATTTTAATTTCCTCAAAAGTAGAATTTCTTCCCTTTCTGGAACATGAGTTATTACTAGCACTGTTGCCACTTCTTGGCCTTCTGTTAGGAGCTCAACATTTATTGCATCTGTTTCTCCAGAACTATCTGTCATCTGTCTGTCTCTTTCTCTATCATCTATGCATCACCTATCTTTGACTGTCTCTTTCACTCTCTCTCTCTCTCTCTCTCTCTCTCTCTCTCTCTCCCTTTTTAGGGAGTGATAACATTTTTTTTCTTTAAGAAATAAAGTTTTAAATTAATTTTATATTTGGCAAGGCATCACAATTAATTAAAGAACCATACCTTTGAGAATTTTATTAGAAATGTTTTATGATCATTTAAAAATTTTTATTTTATTTATTTTTTGAGAGACAGAGAGAGACAGAGCATGAGCAGGGGAGGGTCAGAGAGAGAGAGAGAGATGCAGAATCTGAAGCAGGCTCCAGGCTTAAGCTAGCTGTCAGCACAGAGCCTGGCATGGGGCTTGAACCCACTAACCGTGAGATCGTGACCTGAGCGGAAGCCGGATGCTTAACCGACTGAGCCACCCAGGCGCCCCTTTATGATCATTTTAGTGGTAAGATGATTCAAAGGAGGGTGGCTGGGTTTTGCACTCTTGATGTACACACTTCTCTTTGGGAGGGCAGCAGCTAGCTGAGCAGAATGTCCTAGGTGTTGCCAGTGCACAATAATTTGCATTCATATATGAAAATCCTCTAATGATCACATTTGTATCAAGCTGCTTGGGATTTGCGGAGAACCACGAGGCAGACAGAGAAGGAAGCGATGACAGATGGGTGGAGAGTCTCAGTTATTGGAAAGGAACATCTTTTCTCATGAATGTCATTTTCCATTTAATTTCATGTTGTCATTCAAAGACCCTAATGCAGCCGTTGAAAGAGAAGCCTTGTGGGGACTGACATTTGGGAGAGAGCCAGCGTGGGACGCAACCCGAGGCTGCAAACGCCGGTCTGCTTGGCAGCTGCGGGGAGAACAACTGTTTGGCATCAAATTACTTGGTAGGAAGCCTCTAGAATCAGCAAAGGATTAAAAATAGAAAGATGAGATGGGTTTCTATGGCTTCAGAGAGAGAGAGAGAGAATTCAGTTCCCCTGGCTGCGGGGATAGATCTGCAATGCCAGAACCTTCCTTAGAACGTAAGTGTTAGATGCCACAGTGTTAGATGACAACCAGGGACGGGCACAGTAAAAGGAGTAGTTAATTCTGTTCTAAATCACTCTGCCGGTCACGCTCCATGACCTTGCATATTATTTAATTAAACTGTATCTGAATTGGCTCATAGCATAATAATGCTGCTCCTCCCTCATAGGACACATTTCAAGGCTATTGAACCATAAGATGTGGGACTGATCATCTTGACATGACGTTTCCACAGAACAGGATCCTCCGCCCAGGGTTGATTTTATTCAAGAATTTTGGATTGCTTCCTACACCTTTGGCATATATTTGTATTTTTCAGAGCATTCTCTTTTGTGACTAGAAATACATTTCTCCATTACGAAGCCAAGAGTACGATTCTCTTTGCCTTGTTCTTCTGAGAGAACAACTGACTGGTAATTGCCAGTGAATCCTAGATCCATGCTGCTCGAAATTTAATTTGCAGAAGAATCACCTGGGATCTTGTAAAAAGACAGATTCTGATTCAGTAAGTCTGTTGTGAGAGGGCCTTCCATTATTTAAAAAAAATTTTTAAACTTAAGCTAGTGGCGCCAGCTCCCCAGCTTCCCGCCCTACTTCTCCTGGTGGCAGTCCCCCTGTCCATTGCCCTAACTTAGGATGGTCATGGTGGTGATTCCTCTTGCACCGTGATCTGCTGCTACTTGGTGCCCACACGGGTTAGATGATTTGATTGAGAGGGAGAACGTGGTAGAGAGCTTAATCAGATTCAGAGTTTCTTGTCCACAAACGGAAGGTGATTCATGGCAGTTCTGGCATACGATCTGGCCTCCGTCCCTTTATAGTGTCATCCTTTTCCTGTTCTCAGACCCAGAGCCTGATGCACTTTCTGTCCCCTAGCCTTGCTGTGCCAGAAACCAGGATTTGTGCATTTGTTTATTTCTAAATGGATCATTAGAAATTGGGACCCATTTCCTACCTGACTGAATGATTTTATCTGGTCAAATGAGACTAAATTTGATAATATCCCCAAATCAATGATTTTTACAGCCCACAATTAATGATCAGCACAAGGTGATTAATGTAGCTTTCTTTTGATAGTGTTTGTATTATAAAAGTATACATCAAAACTCGTAATCTTTCCTGATTTCCCAAGGTTTGATGATCACCTGCAGAACTTAAACAAATTCACCACATAGATATATTTAACACCATTTTACATGAGACACGATTGAATTTTACATGTTAAAGTTTTATAAATAATATTCATGATAGTATATGCTATTCGTCAGTGTGCTACGATAGTCAGTATGTTCTAGTATAATATGAAAATTCCAATCTTCAATAAAGTAGGCTTCTGCAGTTGTCTTCCCGTTCAGATTGTATCAAAATCTGGTAAGATCTTGACCCAAATAACTTAGCTTATTTGGACAGTTTCACTTTTCCAAATAAAAATGCAGTTTGGGGGCTAAAACATGGATGTCCTTTTGCTTATTAACTGAGTCATGAGTTCAAGAGTTTATCATTCAGTAATATATACACTGCTTTAGATATTTGCAGCACAAAGTGACTTATATAGGGAATGTTATGTTAAGAAATGTTGGAAAGGCTGCAGAAGGCATCCGAGCCTGAAGCTTGTTTTCAGGCTTATCACTACAGTTCTGGTCCAGAGGGTCCGGAAGATAAGGAAATATTGGAAACCAGTGCTGATGGTCACTGAGGCGAATGTATCAGTATAAGACCCTGAGCGGGGTGCAGAACCTCATATTGGCCACAGCAAGCCTTTGCTTACCAGATCCAAAGGAAGACAGTATGGTGTCTATCATCCTTGCCTTTTCAAAGTCTCATGGGAGAGAATCTCACTGGCAGAACACAGACTGAATTTACAACCTTGGAATAAAAGAAATATGAGAAACACAGCTCTCAGGTGATACTAGAAAGAGCAAAAAATACAGTGAAGTAAGCACTGGTTTCCAGAACAATGCTTGCTACACAGAGGAGGTGGCATGTACTTACCGAATGGCTTAAGGTTGTAGGATATTTATGCAGTTGGTTAACATCTCTCTTTTACAAGGTAGGAGACAAATCTTTTTAAACTGTCCAGGGACCTCCTGAGAAATTTCAAAGTTAGAGGTTAAAGTGATTCTATTTAGGATCTGATTTTGGGGAAAGACCAAGGAGCTTGAACATTTGATTAAATTATGTAACCAAAGTGACAGTAGAGATTTTAAAAGCAAATACAGAAGTTTACATAGTCATGAACAAAAATTAGCTCTCTTAATATTGAGAAGACTGGGCTTTCTTAATTAGTGAAAGACCTGAGAAAGACAACAGGAAGCAGGAAGCACAGTAGATTGTTTAGTAAGTCACCGTATCTTTGCTTCTGGGTCCACACTCAAAAGGGAAAGCAACCAACACCACAAAACAAAACAAACAAAAAAACTTTTGACAATCTCTAATCATGAACAGACTGTCCAAGAAAACGTAAGAGTAAACCAAATTCTAAGTTGCACCAGTACACTTTTAATATTAAAGCTCATTCTTCTAAAATCTTGAATAAATACATTCCAATCTTAGCCAGCT
>NC_043715.1:10040867-10048031 GCF_006229205.1 Suricata suricatta
CCATATTTCATTCTTTCTCATTGCCATGTAGTACTCCATTGTGTATATATACCACATCTTCCTGATCCACTCATCAGGTGATGGACATTTAGGCTCTTTCCATGATTTGGCTATTTTTGACAGTGCCGCTATGAACATTGGGGTCCATGTGCTCCTGTGCATCAGCACTTCTGTATCCCTTGGGTAAATCCCTAGCAGTGCTATTGCTGGGTCATAAGGGAGTTCTATGGATCATTTTTTGAGGAACCTCCACACTGTTTTCCAGAGTGGCTGCACCAGTTTACTTTCCCACCAACTGTGTAGGAGGGTGCCCGTCTCTCCACACCCTTGCCAGCATCTGTAGTCTCTTGATTTGTTCATTTTAGTCACTCTAACTGGCGTGAGGCGGTATCTCAGTGTGGTTTTGATTTGTGTTTTCTTGATGATGAGTGATGTTGAGCATAGTTTCATGTGCCTGTAGGCCATCTGGATGTCCTCTTTGGAGAAGTGTCTGTTCATGTCTTCTGCCCATCTCTTCACTGGGTTATTTGTTTTGGGGGTGTGAAGTTTGGTGAGTCAATGACTTTTTAAATTGTTCATATTTTGTCCCAAGTTTCTTTTACTTTCTCATTCTGGAACAATCGATCATTTTATTTTCCTTACCTACTTTCCACACAGCTATTTCCTTTTGTTTTTATTGCAATGTAGCTCTAATTACATATATTAATTGGAGTTTTCAAACTTTTGAAGCCTTAATTCCTAGGTAAAATTATGAAGGAAGCAACTGTGGACTATCACATCTGTGAATTGGCCAAATTCTAAATACATTTCATAATTTCTAGAAGTATATTCTTTCTCAGTGTAAATTTTTCAATGTGACACAAACATGTAGACCGACCCAAATATCTTTAGTTTCTTTGTAAAAGGAAGCCAGAATTGGATAAACCTGTGTTCACTGAATCATCCTTCAGTATTTTTTCTGACTTGGAAATCATCTATATATTCAGAGAAGATCCATCATTTCACCTCTCTCAGTATAACTAAGGTTTCAAGTTATCAAAAAGTTTTGGAAAGTATTTTTAAGTAGACATGCTATAAAGAATAATTATTGTTGAAATGTTCATCTATCAACTTTTACCTTACTTCCATCCTTTTAATTAACTTGTTCCTAATAATTATGTTGACATCAGTTATGAAGTTTTCATGAGACATTAAACATTTAACTATTATCTTAAGTTATTCTCACTGACAGATTCTGTAACCCAAGTAACATGAGCTTATTTGACTCTCAGTAAACCCGTGTTAATGCTGATAACTCTAAAGACATGCCTGTTTTAATTAAGCCAACAAACTTAAACTAGCTTTTATTTGCCTAAGATTAGCCTAGATCATGTGAACTTGTAAAACATTTGAGTTAGTTTCTGTATTTCTGAGTTCTACAAACACTTGAGTGTCTTTAAGCTAATTAAATAGAGCTCTTTACAAATTAATTTTGACAATGCCATCTGGAGGTACAAAAAAATCACACATTTATAATCGATACACACAAACATACAGACAGATTCAGACAGAGATCTTCTAACTTTCATTTAAAAATTTTAGCCACAGGACGGGTGCCATGATGCAAACTCAGCCCATGTTGTATTTAGGACAGATAGAGTAAGTTAAGGTTACCTACCGCCTCAGATGGCTCCAACTCTTTACTGATATTATTGGAAGAACTTTCAATATTGTCTTATAAGTCTAGTTTTTATAATAGTCTTTCTTTCCTTCTAATAAGAATCACATTGGTTCCTGAAGAAGAGCATTGAGAATACTGAAATCTTTTCTCTGCAGAAAGAATGCAAGTTCCACCATAAAAGGTTGCTGTTTCCTAAATCCAGATCTTTTGTAATATCTGCAGGCCTTTTGAGATGAATAACGGGTGTTTGGGGATTGGTAAAAAGGATAGGTTGGCTTTGAATTCTTTCTAGAGCAACACTTCTGATCTTGCGGAGACTAGCTTTTAAAGACAAGTACAGTTTTTAATTTCTTAAAGAACCAGGTTGTAACCTGAATGATGTGGAGGCTGACTGAGTCATCCAATGATCATCTTGAACTTGCTCCTTTCTATCAGGGAGAATATCTTCAACTAAGATGGAAATTTCAAAGATTCCTATGTTCTACGTTTTGACCTGCACGTCTTTGGAAAGTTTTTGTAAACCCTTCCACTGAGGCTTCAGAATGTTTTTCTTACCCTGTGGGAACACAGTTTCATTTTAGCTTAGGAGAGAAGGACAAAAGAGAAGAAGTTCCTATCAGGCTCTGAATATCAGCTTCCAACTGTGCCAGCTTCTGACCTAAGAGCTATTTTTTAAAATTTTTTTCCTGTTTTTTTTTATTTATTTTTGAGAAACAGAGAGAGACAGCATGAGCAGGGGAGTGTCAGAGAGAGAGGGAGATACAGAATCTGAAGCAGGCTCCAGGCTCTGAGCTAGCTGTTAGCACAGAGCCTGATGTGGGGCTCAAACCCAGGAACTGTGAGATCATGACCTGAGCCGAAGCCGGCCGCTTAGCTGACTGAGCCACCCAGGCGCCCCCTAAGAGCTATTTTAAAAAAGAATCCTTTCAAATATCTTGTCAGGTTTCAGCTGGGACAAACAGGAAATATTGCTGGTCGCCCTGAATAATTCCTTGAATAAAAGAGACATGCCCAGAGAGGGTGCAAAAGATACTAAAGATACTATCCTCCCAAGATCCGGAATCAAGGAAAACCAAGACGGATAAACTTCGTATCCCCTGAGAGCTGCCAGTGGGCAGCGGAACAGCAGAACCCCAGCTGCAAAGGGAAAATAATCCGCATTCCTGTCTGGCCACACGCGGTGGGGGGGGGGGGGCAACCTGACCTGCTACCAGGCTTTGTTTTCAGGGCACAAAACAAGACCAGAAAGCAATGGCTGTCCCAGAAAAAGCCTCAACAACCAACACATCTACCAAAATCAAATCCACCAGAGTCTGAGTTTGCAAAGGAAAAGGCCAGTGTGAAATTTTACACCTTTTTCTCACAACTGGGCACCACAGGCAGGGATCTGGAAACACTAACTTTGGGAAGAATTCTCACCCTTTGCCGTTGTTAGAGTCAAACACAAATGGAAGCCAGACGTGAAAATTCCCTGAGCAGACAAAACCAGCTGAGTCATAAACAAAGATTGAGTTAGCTTAGTTGGAAGACAGAGAGGCTGACTTGACCTGCGTCACGTCTCGCTTTATGCCTCTAAGCAGCATAAGCAGAATTTAAATGGTTCTCCAGAATTGATATGAGCTAACCGGTGACTAACTCCTTTTCTACTAAGAATTATAATTATAATTATTATCATTCTAACCCTTTAACCAATTACCGTGAAGAGCAGTCGCTGCCCGCACACTGCGTAAGCTTCTTCATAACAAGATACCTGTGAGCCTCATTCCGTGTTTTGGTTTGAGTGTTTCTGGCTCACAAATTATCTTTTTGGTGGGTGTACAATAAGCTGTTACTAATTACTACTTCAGCGTTTTGTTGGTTTTGTTTGTTGTATTTTAAGTGTATTTACTTTTGAGAGGGGGTTGGGGGAGAGAGAGAGGAAGAGAGAATCCCAAGTGGGCTCTGCACTATCAGCGCAGAGCCCGACATGGGGCTGGAACCCACGAACTGTGAGATCATGACCTGAGCTGACGTCAAGAGTCAGACTCTTAGCCATCTGAGCCACCCAAGCGGCCCCACTGGTTTTCTGTTTTTTATGAACTTTGACACCTGCTTCTGCCAGTTTTCCCAGGATCCCGTCTGCAGGCTCAAGGAGTGCGGTGTCGCTGGGTCTCATCCTAGTCCCCAGAAATTGTAAAGGAGGAAAACTAAGTGTCGCTCTTTTTTTTTTTTTATGGTGAATGCTTGTGTGTGACCCCCTTTTGCTCTAGGGCATCCTGTAAACCAATAAGCTTACCTAGGTTAAAAGTTTTCCACGGAGGCCACCGTAAATCAGGTTTATCTTTGGTACATTTAACCTGCTTGATCAGCCTTAAACAAAATTTTATTTTACTGAGACCTCACACTAGCTCCATCCATCCCTGTTTACGTCAGACCCTGTTTGCTTTTTATTTTAAAATTTTTTTGCAATGTTTATTTATTTTGAGAGAGAGAAAGAGGGACAGAGACAGACTGCGAGTAGGAGAGGGGCAGAGAGGAGACCTAGAATTGGAAGCAGACGACAGCTTTCACCTGTCAGCACAGAGCCCAATGTAGGGCTCGAACCCACCAACCATGAGATCAGACCTGAGCCAAGTCAAACCCTTAACCAGCTGCGCCACCCAGGTGCTCCAGGCCCCGTTAGCTTTTTAAGTCAGACCCAGATTGCCCTCTGGCCCGTTCTGGTTCTGGGCCTAGTCTGGAAAAAGAGGTGCTCGACTAGTCTGAACGCTTCACACACGAAATCCGTGGAGCCAGGACCCGGGATGTGAGAGGGACGTGCCCGCCACCTCCGGAGGGAGCAGCAAGCTCCGGGGACCCTGCAGGTACCGTTTGGCCTGGTCGCTCTTGCCCCTGGGGGAGGGCAGGGTCTCTTTCCGTTTTTTCTCTGACACCAGAACTGTTGAAAGGTAAACCGAGGCACATGATAGATTTTAAGAGTTTATTTGCGCAAAAATGGATTCGAATCGGGCAGCATCTGATTCAGTAGATAGAAAGGCGCTGGAAGGAGCGGAAAAATGAAATACGTCTCCAGGCAGCCCAGAGTTTGAACAAGGAAATCTTACTAGGCAAAGAAGCTGGTTGGTTATTGCAAAGTTATTCTCCTCCAGGAAAAAGTGGGTTGGGGATGGGAGCGGGTGGGGGTGGGGGTCCTGCAGGCAGATCACCTGAGGAGCGCTGCTCGGTGATTGATGGACCAACTTATAAGGTTCTGCTTGTGAGAGATCCCAGTGTAATGAAGTGAAGTGTCAGTTTTGTGACCTGGGGCTTGGCGTACCCAATCCATTTGGGACCTACTGTGTTGTTTTTAACAAAGGGTAGGGGCGTTATCCTTGATAAGAAGATGGGGCGCAGGTGACATCCCGGCACTTGAAGCAACAGATGCAAAGTTTTCTTTACAAACGATCACCCTCGTGTGGGTTCCGAGTGCTCTGCGGACCTTGTGGGGAATCTGCTTGCTGCTTACCGCTTTCCTTCTGCACCTGAAGGAAGCTCTCGGGAACCGGCAGGACTTGAACTACTGCTTTCATTTAGAAAGGAGCTCAAATCAAATGTTGTGCTCTTACCCTGGTGAAAGAAGCATCAGAGACTGGGGTGTCCATGGGCCATGGGCACGCTTCACTGGAAGGCTTGGCTCAGCCAGGAGTGCGTGTTCCTTCCCTTTGCCTCCTCGGTACCTTAGAACATCTAGAATACCCAATGAGTGGATACTGTGGGCACAGGCCGCTCATTGTAAAGACACTGCTAAGTGGTTAATTGTTACCTTTTGGCCTCTGGCCTAAGAAACGAGTGTGTAGGAACTGACAGAAGGTGTTGCTCCCTTCCTGTTGCTAAACTCAGGATGGATTTGCTTTTTTACACCCGCTTCTAAGTGTGTCAGTGAAAGAACTGGCAGGAAGGAAAGGAAGGAAGAAGGAGAGAACGAAGAGGGGAGGAAGAGGAAAAGTGGGGGGTGGGGAGACAGGCCAGGGAGGGAAACGGAAGGAAAGGAGGGAAGGAAGGAAGAATGAAAAATCTTGCATTTGGGAAAGTGAGTGAACTTGCTGACGACCAAGAGGTTCCTGTGGTCCTCCTGTCCCCATCCTACTCTGGCTCCATAATCTCTTCAGGACGACTTGGGAGAAGTACAAAACCAAAGCAGGGTCGAAGACGTACCTCCATCCCGTGTTCTGAACTAGGAATTGGAAACGAACTCTGTTATCAAAGATTCAGGTATGTGAATTCGAGACACACTAGATAGACATCAATAACACCGGACGTGAGAGCATTTTTTAACATGTTAGACTTTATATGGCAATAAGTTGCTTTTTATATGTAGGATGTCACTAAATTCTCAAAATAATAATGAAGATAAAAGTAGATGTGGCAGAAGCTATGAGGTTCCCCTTGTCGTAGGAAGAGCTCCAGGGTCACCCCAGTGATCCAAGAACACGTGTAATTCATCCTCCTGATTGGGGGGAGTCCTGTACAGGTGGCAGGCCATCACTGTAATCAGAATCCACCTGATGACACCGGTGACCTCAAGAAAAGGCAATAATCCTCAGCAGGGATGACCCGTTCAGGGGAGCCCTTAAAGGGGACTGAGTGCGGGGCACCTGGGTGGCTCAGTCTGTGAAGCCTCTGACTTCAGATGGCGGCTCAGGTCATGATCTCACATTCCTGAGTCCTACATCGGGCTCTCCCGCTGTCAGCACAGAGCCTGTTTCAGATCCTCGGTCCTCCCTCCTCTCTGCCCCTCCTCACTTGTTTTCTCTCTTCTCCTCCCTCTCTCTCTCTCTCTCCCTCTCTCTCTCTCTCTCAAAATCAATATGCTTAAAAAAAAAAAAAAAGAAAAAAGACTGGGAGCTTCCCAGTGAAGGGGAGTCAGCCACGGGAGGGATCCTCTCCCGCGCTGGCTGTGAGGCTAGAGGGGCCACGTGACAGGGGATGAGGCGGCTTCTGTCAGCCCCGGATGACAGCCAGCGGACAGCCAGCAAGGCCACTTTTCAATTCATTTGCATTATTAATGTTTTTTCCATCAGGTTCGGGAACAGGGACCTGCTGGTATGTGGTTTTGCAGCCGCATACAATATGTGTTGCTATCACATATTTTCTCTCTTCCTTCCTTTTAGAATTTAAATTGTAAAAAAATGCTTAGTTTAAGGACTGAACAAAACAGGTGTGGGCTGGTTTGCCAGCTGCTGGTCTAGACAGTCAACAAAACAATAAATTAGGGCCTGAATTGCAGGGTTTGCCAATGTCTGTAGTGTAAATAGACCTGCCATGGTTGATTTCCAGCTACCAACGGGAAGTTTCTTCGAGGCGGGAAGAGAGCATGCAGGGAGTAGCTTTATCATGTGTGATACTTGCATGCGTAAACCCTGGGCGTGAGTAACCAACTGTAAGAGCCCGATGGTAGGAAAATACAGTTCCTAATCGGGAAGGGTGGGGTCTAGAGTATCTGCTGCCCTTGTTTTGAATGTAAATTGTCCAGCGGTCCTGTAAGT
>NC_043715.1:10048131-10049210 GCF_006229205.1 Suricata suricatta
TTGCTTGTATTTCTACATCTGCTAGTCTATGTGGATTCCGGCCTATCATACATGCCATTATGCTTTGAATTGAAAGGTAATTACAGAAGAGTCGAATTCTTATTTTCAGCGTGTGCCATGTTCACATGGAAAACTGAGGAATTCGTTCCTGACAAAAGGAACGCATTCCTCAGGAGCCTACTGCTCCACCAAGAGAAGGAGCTGGTCACTCAGCCACAGGGGACACTGCCGGACTGCAACAGCTACACCCTGCCTCTGACCAGGGCGTCCGAGCACAAGGACAGAGCGTGTTTCCAGCTCCCTCCCGTCTCCCGTCTCTCACTGGCCATGATCTCCCCTCCTGGGAGGTAACGTTTCCAGCTCGTCATCCGAGCAGCTCAGACACTTACGGGTGAAGCCACACGGCGCACTCCGCTACACCCGATGGCAGCGCTCCGTTCTTGCCCAGAGGAGAGGAGAGGAAACAGAGGCTCCGTGGGTCTATCAAGTCCGATTCGCCTGCTGGGGCCGCTCTGTCTCCCACCCAGGGTGGACGCAGGGGTCCTCCCGACGCCACCTTGGGGGAGACAGAAGCCAGCCCACGCTGCTACTAGAGGGTGTCGCAGTGGCCAAGGCTTGGCCACGGGATGGACTCTCTCCATCAACAAGTCCTCAAAGCCCAAGACACAATGAGGCCAAGAGACGTGTGACCCGTACACATTTAAGATGGGAAGACTCTGACGAATGAAGGGTCAGCACCACAAAACATCCTGAAAAAAATATATAAATAATATGTGAAACTGGAAATAGAAGGCTGTAGTGCCCCAGAATTTTTGTTATTGGAATATATGGCCCCATGTCCTCCCAAGAGAGGGAGCAGAATAAAATCCTAATATTTAATAACTGGTCTTCAGCTGGCATTGGTGCAGAGAAGCAGCAGTGAAAACTAAGTCCATCTGCCTCTGAGATTACGGCTTGAAGCTAGGCTGACCGGGACTAAGACAAAATACAGAGAACCTGAGACATTCTTAATGCCTGAAAGAAGTTATTTTTTGAGAGAAAAGATCACTATTGCCTTGACCCTAAAAACAAAATTTTTT
>NC_043715.1:10049310-10053087 GCF_006229205.1 Suricata suricatta
GCGCGGGCCACCCCGAAGGCAGCAGGCGGGGAAGCTGCTTAGTCACCGCTGACCGTAGAAGGTGGCGGTCACCGTCATAGGCCCTCAGCAGAGACCCAAAGGCAGACGGGGGAGAAGAACAGCTTTCTGGTGCCCAAAGCCCAAGGCTTCATGGCCTGGGGTGTGGCCCCGGGGGGGCGGTAATCGGAGTTGGTGGCGCCTCCTGTGTGCGTGGGCGGGGCTGCCTTCCCTGGGCCTTGCTTAAGGCTTTGTCCTGTGGACCCGGCGCTGGAAGTGAGGGCAACAATGGGGACAGCGGTCAGCTATTCATCAGTCCTGACTCTCTGAGGACAGTCGCTAAAGGAGTTGCTGTCTGGCGTCCTGGCCTGGTTGTCGTGGATCACGAGGGGTGTCGCAGGGCTCCTGCGGGGGTAGCGCCTGCGGGTGGCCCCGGTCCCCCTTGTGTTCTGGCTCCTGTCCGCTTGTGCGTTCAGTCTCTCCGCCCCCAGCACCGCGAAGCGCACAATTAAGAAAGAAACGGTGTTGTGTCTAAGTGCTGTTCAAATGAACTGATTCTCAATACTAAATTTGGAGCTATAGTCTAGTCTTAACTGTTACTTCTCTAGAGAATTACGTTTTAGATTTTTGCTAAACACAGGTTTCCGGAGAAGGTCATCTTGATATGATTTTAAATAAAAAGGGAGGGATGGGCCTGGTTGGAGAGGTGAGTAAAGAGGAGAAGGTGGCCGGCACACCGCCTGGTGCAGTAGAGTGACTGCATGACGGACAAGACGAAGGGCAAACCCGGTCTGAGAAAGGAAACCCTGGAGACCTGGGGGTCGGTGGTCTGCCCCACGGTTGCGCTGCCTTCAAGATATTTAAAAACTTCAAATAAGGAACTGTTCTCTTCCTCTGTCTTCGCCTTGGGAAAGCTTCTCTGCACGTGTTGTTCTGTAAGGCTCAGAGGGTTAGAGATGGGTGGAACCACATAAGTCCCTTCAGGGCTCTGGTTTGCGAAGAAGGCAGTGAATGGCATTCCCATTGTTGAGTTCAACAGGTAATTTGCTAAACGTGTACAAACACGATTTTTGCCCCGCATGAGTTTGCAATTCAGTTATTTTGAAAAAGGAAGAGCATTTGAAAAAAAATACAAAAAGATAATTTGAGGTCCGGAGGGAAATTTACACAATTGACACTATACCGCTAATAAATTCACCTGTGACATTAGCTATTTTGTTTGCAATTGCAGATGGAAATAATGAGTTAACCTAAACACTATAAATGATTCTGATCTCTTACGGATTTCAGATTTATTCTAGAACAATTTACATTACATATGTCAAGAAACACTAGGATCAAGGGCCATTTGGCTTCATGGGGAGAATGGTTTTCATTAGTAAATAAAAATTCTTTTCTGTAGAGAGAATGTACTGGCTTCCTGGGGCGCTGTAACAAAATAGCCCAAACTGGGTGGCGTAAAGCACCAGAAACGTGTTCATTCAGTCCTGGGGGCTAGAAGTCTGAAATCAGGGTGTTGGCAGGGTTTGGTGTTCTGGGGGCTCCAAGGGAGGAACTTTCCCATGCTTCTTCCTCTCTTCTGATGGTTGTAGCAAATCCCTGGTTTGTGGCCACCCCGCTCCAGACTCTATCTCCTCCACCTTCACATTGCCTTCTTCCCTGTGCTTCTATTCATCCTTTTCTGTCTCTTCTAAGAACAATGTCATTAGATATAGAACCTATCCTAAACCAATATGATTTTATTTCAATTGTCTCTTTCTTCCTAAGTAAGATGTATGCCCAGCATGGGACTTGAACTCACGACCTCGAGAGATCAAGAGTAGCATGCTCTAATCAACTGAGCCAGCCACACACTCCAATTCTTAACTAATTAATTCTGCAAAGACCTTATGTCTAAATAAAGTCACATTCAGGTGTCCTGAGTAGATATGAACTTGGGGAGCATACAGTTGAACCCACCACAGATGGATTCTCTGAATGATATATCTTAGAAAGAGATCCAAAGAAGGCACAGCAAGGTTTTCAGTTAGAATTCTGGCTCATTGCCTGATAGAAAATATAACCTTAATAAACCAATCCTGCAAAATTCTGTGTAGATTTCTTCATTATTTATAAGAGGTTTCTTATAATAGTGATTTATCTATCAAAGAGCATGGTTATGGGCTTTAAGAAAATAGTAATTACAAAAGTTTGTTGACAAGTATAGAATAGTAACCATTTTCAAATGTATAGCAAGTTTATTTTTATTGTGATTGTTTACTTTTTTCTTCTCTATTCTGTATTGGCCAATTTCAAAAATCATTGAACATGAGGCATATTAGAGAAGGATTTTAGATATACAATTTTTGACATATATGTAAAAATTTTAACTAGTAGCCATTTCTGGTTTCCTCTTTGCTAATGTTCAGACATCAGTAACACTGTCAGAAGCAGCATATGTGTGAAATCCAGGTCAGTCAATTGGGGTCCTTCCAGAAACTCAGAGGACCAGAGGGTTTTGCAAAAGAATTAGAAGATGAAGTGGTAGTTCTGTTCCTAACCAGGTCACCAGGCTCCACCGCCTGCACCCCGCCGCCGCGGATAATTCCCTGAAGTAGGCTTCTCTGACTCTCCGCCCTCCGTGTGGCTCGCCCGCCGTGTGTGTGGTTGTGGCCTGCGGACTCTTCCTTCCTGCCCAGGCGACTTCTGCGAGTTCCAGACTTATGTAGCCACCCGTTTATTCAGCCTCTTTGGTATCTCCAAGTCCTCTCAGGTTTACTGCTTGTCTGGGGTGGAAGCCATGCTTGGGGTCCTGCCCTTCCCCCAACCGCACCACAAAACCCGGTTCTTTGATGTGTCCTCTGTCACAGTGAATGACCTTTCTAGCCACTCAAGCATGTGGCCTGGAAAACTATGAGTCACCCTGATGCCTCCATCTCCCAGTACCCCCCCTCCCAGCCCGTGCATCCCCCACCTCTGCCCTTGTCAACTTAATGTAGACCCTAACCCCCCCCACCTCCACTGACCTCCGCAAACCAGCCTGGTCTTTGTAATTCTTAACCACGAGTGTGTACTTGGTCCTCTGTACCCCACACGCTGCATCTGGGACTACTTTGAAACCTTCTGGTCATCACATCATTTAATCTCTAACTATTTGTATCTACCTATACAAGATAAGGAAAATTTTTAAAAGCATACCGACATGACTGAAATATGAACCATGATTCAAGGATTGAATAAGTATTTAAATTTCCCACTTTTGTCTCCCCCCCCCCCATACAGTTTTTTTGAGTTAGGATTTCTTGTAGTCACTGGTCACATCAGCTACCTGATGGGGCTCTCTGGGACCCGCAGGGGTTTCAGGAGGAAGCGGGTGCGCCCCTGGCCGTGATATATGCCTGTACCCTGTCTTGGATCCCCCCTTCCCCTGCTCTCTCTCCCTCAGACTGGGATTCTTGGTATGTATTATTTTTATTATTCAATTAGTGTTTATTCGTGCCAAGACTTTTGCAGAAACTTCCTTCTGCCAGAACACTTTCCCGTCCTCACTGTGAGACCCCAGATTGGTGACACACACTAGGGTCCCTTTCCTGAGGGCTCTGAAGGGGTCCATTCCCCTCGCAGACACAGTCCTGTACCCTGCGTTCCCTCGTGGCCCCCTTCCTCACAGCTTAGACCAATCATTTATACACCATTTGCTTGTGGCTGTTTTTTCTTCTCCTGGGCTCAATCTCTTCCCCTTTCAAAATTGCTTTATAATTGTAGAGCACTGGGTTTTTTTAGATTGAGGAATGTCTTCAA
>NC_043715.1:10053187-10055902 GCF_006229205.1 Suricata suricatta
AATATAATTTGCTCAGACCTATAGTTTTTAACTATAAAATATTGAATTTAAAGGCTTCATAAAGCAAAAAATTAAAAAATTAAAAATAATTTACTAATAAAAATAAATTACTAATGTTTTTACAAATTTGCCTTCCCAAATTTAATAACATACAGAAGATGATGATTGACACATGATTCAAGATGTGTCACAGCTTCCCTGAAATCTCCTTTTGATGTTTACATATAAACTTTATAAATTAAAAAAATAAAGGATAAGCTACAATCCTCAGAAATAATATTTCTTGTTTTCCTTACTTTAGATCATGACCATTCTGATGTCTTGCTGGTGTTTTGTACAGGTATTAGCACCAGAGAGGTTATTGAATTTTTCCCCCTCAAAGTATCTGTCCGTGTTTTTGCTATTCTTCCTTACTGTCTTTAGTGCATACTAAGATCTACCATTGATTCTCAAGTAAAAAAGAAATGCATAATCTGACTTAAATTTTCATTTCTGAGATTTGGGATGTAAAAAATCTGGACAATCTTAAAAGAGCATACTATTATAACTTAGAATAATTGAACTTGGAAATCTAGAATATACACATTTTAGGGTCTCTCAGAGGAAGGTACAATTAATACTTCACTGTCTCTAAATAAGCTTTTGAATGTTGACTTACAATCATAAGGGTTTTCAAGAGTTGAGAAACTTGTTGATATTTCTGCACAATATATTTTTTCAAGAGAGAGTATGAGCAGGGGAGAGTGGCAAAGTGAGATACAGAGAGAGAGGGAGAGGGAGAGGGAGAGGTGAGGGAGAGGGACAGAGATTGAGATTCAGAATCCCAAGCAGGCTCCACGCTGATAGAGGCCAAAAGGGGCTCCATCCCTGGACTCCGGGATCATGACCTGAGCCAAAATCAAGAGTTGGAAGCTCACCCAACTGAGCCACTCAGGTCCCCTATGCACAATATTTCTTTAAAAAAATAATTTATCCTTGGCTTCAGTGGGCTCCAACAATGCTGCACCAGCCCTGCAGATTTGAAGACATTCCTCAATCTAAAAAAACCCAGTGCTCTACAATTATAAAGCAATTTTGAAAGGGGAAGAGATTGAGCCCGGGAGAAGAAAAAACAGCCACAGGCAAATGGTGTATAAATGATTGGTCTAAGCTGTGAGGAAGGGGGCCACGAGGGAACGCAGGGTACAGGACTGTGTCTGCGAGGGGAATGGACCCCGTCAGAGCCCTCAGGAAAGGGACCCTGAGTGTGTGTCACCAATCTGGGGTCTCACAGTGAGGACAGGAAAGTGTTCTGGCAGAAGGAAGTTTCTGCAAAAGTCTTGGCACGAATAAACACTAATTGAATAATAAAAATAATACATACAAAGAATCCCAGTCTGAGGGAGAGAGAGCAGGGGAAGGGGGGGATCCAAGACAGGGTACAGGCATACATCACGGCCAGGGGCGCACCCGCTTCCTCCTGAAACCCCTGCGGGTCCCAGAGAGCCCCATCAGGTAGCTGATGTGACCAGTGACTATAAGAAATCCTAACTCAAAAAAACTGTATGGGGGTGGGGGAGACAAAAGTGGGAAATTTAAATACTTATTCAATCCTTGAATCATGGTTCATATTTCAGTTATGAGACTAGAATTGTCGGTATGCTTTTAAAAATTTTCATTATTTCCATTTGCAATTGCAAACAAAATAGCTGATGTCACAGGTGATTTTATTAGCGGTATAGTGTCTCTTTCTAAATTTCCCTCCGGACCTCAAATTATCTTTTTGTATTTTTATTCAAATGCTCTTCCTTTTTCAAAATAACTGAATTGCAAACTCATGCGGGGCAAAAATCGTGTTCGTACACGTTTAGCAAATTACCTGTTGAACTCAACAATGGGAATGCCATTCACTGCCTTCTTCGCAAACCAGAGCCCTGAAGGGACTTATGTGGTTCCACCCATCTCTAACCCTCTGAGCCTTACAGAACAACACGTGCAGAGAAGCTTTCCCAAGGCGAAGACAGAGGAAGAGAACAGTTCCTTATTTGAAGTTTTTAAATATCTTGAAGGCAGAGCAACCGTGGGGCAGACCACCGACCCCCAGGTCTCCGGGGTTTCCTTTCTCAGACCGGGTTTGCCCTTCGTCTTGTCCGTCATGCAGTCACTCTACTGCACCAGGCGGTGTGCCGGCCACCTTCTCCTCTTTACTCACCTCTCCAACCAGGCCCATCCCTCCCTTTTTATTCAAAATCATATCAAGGTGACCTTCTCCAGAAACCTGTGTTTAGCAAAAATCTAAAACGTAATTCTCTAGAGAAGTAACAGTTAAGACTAGACTATAGCTCCAAATTTAGTATTAAGAATCAGTTCATTTGAACAGCACTTAGACACAACACTGTTTCTTTCTTAATTGTGCGCTTCGCAGTGCTCAGGCTGAAGAGACTGAACGCACAAGGGGACAGGAGCCAGAACACAGGGGGGACCGGGGCCACCCGCAGGCGCTACCCCCGCAGGAGCCCTGCGACACCCCTCGTGATCCACGACAACCAGGCCAGGACGCCAGACAGCAACTCCTTTAGCGACTGTCCTCAGAGAGTCAGGACTGATGAATAGCTGACCGCTGTCCCCATTGTTGCCCTCACTTCCAGCGCCGGGTCCACAGGACAAAGCCTTAAGCAAGGCCCAGGGAAGGCAGCCCCGCCCACGCACACAGGAGGCGCCACCAACTCCGGATAC
>NC_043715.1:10056002-10059884 GCF_006229205.1 Suricata suricatta
GGCCGAAGATTCGGAGTAGTTTGATTGGCAGTGAGTTCACTGAGAGGGGGCCATTTGAATTTGGGAGCTTCCCTGAGGACCAAACCCAGGTTTAAAGGCGTCCATCAATAATGACTATACGCGAAGTACTCGTGACTCATTTTTCTAATAGCCCTCTGTCTATGATCTGTTCCAGGGGAACCTGGCTTTATATTCTCCCGATATTTAACTAGATATGTCCACTAATCTTTTCTAATATCCTATATTCGTGATTAGACTTTTTCTTAAGACACCCCCAGCTTCCTCTGATCACTTGGGCTTACTGTTAGCTAGAGAAGCTTCAGGAAATTTTCCTCACTTGTTGAACCCTCAAAATTCACGAGGAGACATGGTTCTTTCTCCTTAGCCTTTTGTCCTACTTGCCTGACTCTGCATCCAAAGAGGCATACAGCTGTCACTGTGGTGTCCCTGGCTCTTTCTTCTCTCCCTGAGCCAGGGCGCCGTGTCTTCCCATCACATCCAGTGAGGCTGGTACCTGTGTTTTGGTGAATCTCGTCCCATCTCTGATTTTGTCCTTGACCCCATTCCTTACTGTCCCTTCTGTGTCTTTGCAAGCCTCCTGAGTCCCCAGGCTCCGCTGGTCGCCTCTGAGTGCTGCTCCCTGCAGAGCCCCTGGTCCAGCCTTCAACTCACCTTATGGGTCTCTATATAGAGAGATATATATATTTTAATTTTTTTTAATGTTTATTCATTTTTAAAAGAGAGACAGATAGAACAAGTGGGGTAGGGGAAGAGAGAGAGGGAGACACAGTATTCGACACAGACTCCAGGCTCCAAGCTGTCAGCACAGAGTCCAATGTGGGGCTCGAACTCACAAACAGTGAGATCATGACTGAAGCCAAAGCCAGATGCTCAACCAACTGAGCCGCCCAGGCATGCTGGTTTCTGTGTGTGTGTTTGTCTGTGTGTGTGTGTATACATGCACACACACATTTCATAAACTTGTGCTTGGTATATATATATATAAAGTTTATTCTGAGAGAGGCAGAGGCAGAGGCAGCACGAGTGGGGGAAGGGCAGAGAGAGAGGATCCCAGCAGGCTCCATGCTGCCAGCGCAGAGCCTGATGTGGGACTCGAACCCAGTAAACTGCGAGATGGTGACCTGGTCGAAAGCCAAGAGTTGGACGCTGACCAGACTGAGCCACGCAGGCACCCCTCCCCCGCTTGTGTGTGACCCGCGCCGCCCTGCTCGATGCTCAGACACCGTGCTGTACCTGTGTCTCCTCACCGCCACCTGTGGAGTGTGCGTGCTCCCGCCAGTGTCTTGTGTGCTCTGAGTGTGAAGTTTAATGAGATTTCTTGCTTACAAAAAACACTCTGAGATGAACAGAAATAGGTAGATGAGCCAATAATTTTATAGCAGTGTATTAATAATGGCCAAATCAAAGTCATTTATAAAATGCTCTTTGTCTTAAAGTCTGTTTCTACCCGTTCCTAATTCACTGATGACTACCCTGATGCCGGAACACAGGTGCAGCGGCCCAGCCAGCCTTGGCCGCGTGCAGAGCCCCCTGCGGGGAGACGTGTGTGCGGCTTGGAGCAGGCTCTTCTGCAGGAGGGTGGCGGTGGCGGATTCAGCATGATTCAGATTCAGAGAGCCGGCCTGGCTCCAGCACGAAGAAATCCTCGCCAGTTACAAGGAGAGAGGGCGGAAGTGGGCTAACACACCCACGTGTGTTGGACCCTCCCCCTGGCTCCCATCTGAGTCCTCAAGGGCTACAGTGTGTGGCTGGGACTCCTAACCTTTGTTTTTAGAGGCTGATTTGCATCTACTTGGAGGGAAAAATCACCCGAGTCAAATAAATTCTCCCGAAGGCACTTTTCAGAGCAAGCCCAATAGGTGCCCTTGGCCTTAGGGTGAATACAGCTCATTATGACCTTTCCAGAGTTCACTTCCGCAAGTAAATAACCATGGTTCTTATCACTCCATCAGGAAGCAGGGAAATCCCAAAAGGTCCCTAGTGGTTCCTACAGATCAGTTAACTCAGTAGATGGTATATATATGTGTGCACCCGGATGTCTCCTGAGCCCAGCTGATTTGCTGAGACTGCGGTTTGGTCTTCACTCCAGAGAATTCTAGTCATGTGTAGATCAGTGACCGCTTGTACATGGACTTCTTGGGCTCGTGTATTCCCAGGGCTTTGGGAAAATGTTGGAAAGTATCTTGCTACCCAGAGCTGTGGCTCTCTGTATTAACTTAGTATCAAGTTTCACACAGTTGGTTCTCAGTATTCCCTGTGCCCAGGTTAGGTGATCAGATACACAAATGAAGATAGCTAAAAATACGTATACAGGTTGTAAGAGCACGCTGTGGTACAGTATTCTCCGAGTGTGGTCCCCCGATGGCCGCATCAGAATTACCTGGAAACTTAGAAATGCACATTCCGGTTCCCGCTTTATCCAAGGAACCTGCAGCACCAGGGAATGGGGGCCAACAAACTTGTAAAATCTCCACTGTGATATGCTTGTAAATGTAAGACCCCCCAGCCAACTGATTGGAGTCCTTTGTTTCTAACAAGGGATTACAAAGTTACACGTTGTAAACTTAATTTTCATTTACTTTTCTAAAAAATCGGAGAAGGTGTGATTGACGAAGGCTGTTTCAGAAAGGAAAACAACCCAGTTCCCGAATCCTGTATCCACAACTTAATTTTTCCAGTATTTGAAGGATTCTTTCATAGTTTAAAACAATTTACAATCCATTTTAAAGTCACAATGGGTCAACTGGAAAATTTCCATATGGACAGGTGTTAGATAATAAGCAATTGTTCTTAGTCTTATTTGTGAAAATGGTATTGCAAATGCAGGGAGGTGCAAGAGCACACGTATGTGAAAAGAGTATCATTATAAATACACCCAATTGGGACGCCTGAGTGGCTCAGTCGTTTAAGCGTCCAGCTTTGGCTCAGGTCATGATCTCGCAGTTCATGGGTTAGAGCCCCGAGTCGGGCTCTGTGCTGACAGCTTGGAGCCTGGAGCCTGCTTCAGACTCTGTATCTCCCTCTTTCTCTGACCCTCCCCTGCTCGCGCTGTCTCTCTGTCTCTCAAAAAAATAAATAAAAAACAAAAAATTTTTTAAAAATATAAAATAAATAAATACACCCAATTGAGATAAAATGGAAATTTTATGAAGTTTAAACATATATACATGTTTTTAATTTTTTTAAATGTTTATTCATCTTTGAGAGAGACAGAGCATGAGTGAGGGAGGGTCAGAGAGGGAGATACAGAATCTGAAGCTGGCTCTAGGCTTTCAGCTGTCAGTATGGAGCCCGATGCGGGGCTCAAACCCACAAACCGTGAGATCATGACCCAAGCCGAAGTCAGATGCTTAACCGACTGAGCCACTCAGGTGCCCCTACACATGTTTTTAATGGCTTTAGCTAAGATAGGACCTAACAAATGAAAAAATGACTATTGAATACAAATCAAAGAGATTTTTGTCATTGTGGTTGTTTAGGATTCTAGAGGAAAGTTCCAGAATGTCAAGTTAAAATGTAAAAACTGTATAAGCAGGGGTGCGTGGGGGGCTCAGCCGGTTAGGCGTCCAACTCTAGTATTCTGCTCGGGCCACGATCTCGAGGTTTGTGAGAGCAAGCTGCTCACCGGGCTGTGCGCTGACAGCGTGGAGCCTGCTTGGATTCTCTCTCCCTCTCTCCTCCCCAGCTAGCGGCATGGGACACATGCCCTCTCTCTGCTCGCTCTCCCTCCCTCCCTCCCCCTGTTTCTCTGTCTTTCTCTCTCTCAAAATAAGTAAACAACAACAACAAAATCTCTTACATTTAAAAAAAAAACTGGAAGCAAACATATTACCAGTTTTCTAGGTCTGAGCACACTCCTAA
>NC_043715.1:10059984-10063705 GCF_006229205.1 Suricata suricatta
GACCGCAGGGGTGGCCAGCCTGCTGCTGTGTCGCAGAAAACGCTCTGCCCTGCGTGTCCTTCCGGACCTGTCAATGCAGCGTATTCAGCAAACCAATACTTGGGATCATTTTTAAAAGTTCAGCTTCCAATTTTGTTTTTTAGCTTGGTTGAGAAAAGTTAATGAGATTTTTTTTCTGTATCCTATCAGAAAAGATATTCTCCACTTCTTTTATTCATTTACTTTTGCAGAGTACACAGGTCCTGTGGGTCTTCAGATATCTGGAAAAGGAATTTCCCTGGGCGTTCATGGAAGCATATTTTTTTTCACTAATGGGACAATCCCAATCTCTACCCTGCCGGGTCCTTTAAAATACTCACCCCCTGATTTAAAATACCGCGGATTCATTTACAATTTTCTGGCTCCCCTAATCTGGTGAGCCCTTGGCTTCATGATTTTTAGTTCTCCCCACCTCTGAACGTGACGTTCCTCAGTTTACCATTTTGTAGGTGTGCCACCCACCCCTTTGTGTTCTATCTTACAAATGCCCTGTTACCTTCTTACCTCCACCATCTGTCTGGATCAGAGACCCTTGACCTTGTTGTTACCCAGATTTTGTGCTCTCAGATGACTCTGTCTTTGCTGTAGAATTCCAGCTTCCTTCTAATGGCGCCTTCTCGCCATCCCCCGACTCGGACTCCTGTTCAGGGAGCCCAGCATCGATTTACCGAGGACAGAAGCCTCTGGTCCTCATTTCTGGCCTTATGTGGTTTATTTTTCACAGTCCCTTGTCTCAAGGATCCTCTCACAGTCTCTCCACTTGTTTTCCCTTTTTCTAGCTTCGTAATAGTCACTGGGCTGTACCTCTCGTTGGTCAAATGAAGCGTTTCTGCTGCTTTGTGTCCGTGACCGGCAGGTCTCCGGCTGAAGACCAGAGCTGGCCCAGCCTGACTGGCCTGCCTTTAGTTAATGACCGCTACCCTCAAGTACAGCTTTTATTTATTTTTTTCCCAAATTCCCCTAGTCTCTAATTCCACAGAAAACGGAAACAGAACTATAAGTTCAGTCATGTGCAGGAAGACTGATTTAACAGACCAGTTTAACCAGGGGCCAATTTAACAGTATTTGTATCAAAAAATGATGAAGATTCTACAAATAATTTACAGCCCAAATGAGTTCATATCACTTTATTGCTACGGCCTCTACTTTCAACTTCCATTATTGATTTTTTCAACAGAGCTTCAAAAGGAAAACAAATAGACATTAATTAAAAACGACCCAGTGATTTAAAAATATATGACTTGCCGCTCCAGCTATCTGAAATTAACATTGAGGCTATTACACTCGGGGAGCGATTATGAAGGTTTGAGTGTGAAATGGCACACAGAGGCAGCGCGGACTTATTTTTAAATCAACTTAATTGTTAGCAATAAAACAAAGAGAGGAGAGAAGACATCTATCTTGCTCAGAGTAACTCTTGGGTTTTGTGCCATTTCTTACTGTTTTTTTTTTTTAATTTTCTTATTTTAGAGAGCGAGAGAGAGAGAGAGACACTGAATGAAGGGGTGAGTCAGAGAGAGACGGAGATACAGAATCCGAAGACAGGCTCCAGGCTCTGAGCTAGCTGTCAGCACAGAGCCCGACGTGGGACTCGAACCCACGATCCGTGAGATCATGACCTGAGCTGAAGCCAGATGCTTAACTAACTGAGCCACCCAGGCATCCCTTGTGCCATTTCTTGAGGGAGCAGACAACCTTGGGGTCTTCTCAATGGAAGAGAAAACTCCCACCTCCCTTCGGGGGTCAGCACAGCCACATACAGTGAAGAAACCCGAGCACACATTCCAGGTTAGCACATCTTCAGGTTGGCCTGGGCAAACCCTGACCCTGGACACTGACAGAGAGACGTTGCAGTTATTTAGGGGAGGCATATGAAAATGGACACATGGAAAGTACTGGAATGGTTTCCAGGCTTGTCTTTGTCTTCAGATGTTAGGTTTCCTCCTCTGTGTCTCACTGGGCATTCCTGTGCAAAACCAGGCAATACAGAAGCCGGTAATTGAGTTTGTTCTGTGGAGTGTGATTCTCTAAAGAGTTTTATGAAAGAACTTTAAATTCAGTACTTTTTTTTTATAGAACATAGAAAGTGAAGATCGAAACTCTTAGGGGAAGCCAAGAAATAACAAAACACAGATGAAGGAAAATACCAAGATTAAAAAAAGGAACATGAAAAGATACATAAAGGAATATGTAAAAATAGAAAAGTAAACTTAAATATGGATAATCAAATGCATTCAAGTTAATAACAGTGGTGACAGTCTCTCTAACATATTTACAGTGCATGTCTAATGCCCAAAGCTGTTCTGGGACTTCATGGGGATTGACTGAATCTTGACCTTGGCCCCAAAAGCGACTATTCTTGGCTTCTATTCTTATTACTGACATTTAATACAACAAGGGAGCAGTCCTGGTTGGAGAGGGCACAGTGTACTCTTTCATGACTGACAGTGAAGAGAGGGACAAATATTTTGGAAAACATTTTGGTCATGGACACTGAGAGGCTTAGGAATAATTGGCCCACTAATTTTCAGTTACATCAGCTCTGCCACGGAAGCAAGATTGTATATAATAGAGTTTCCATGATTTGAAAATGTTTCAGTTAATATACAAAAACAGCAAGTTGGTTGCCTAGGTGGCCCAGTCAGTCAAAGGTTTGATGTCAGCTCAGGTCATGATCTGACAGTTCATGGGTTCGAGGCCTACATCAGGCTCACTGCTGTCAGCCTGTCAGTGCAGAGTCTGAAGCCTGCTTCAGATTCTGTGTCTCCTTCTCTCTGGCCCTCCCTTCCTCGTGCTCTGCCTCTGTTTCTCAAAAATAAGTGTTAAAAAAATAGAAAGAAAAACAGCAAGTCATAATATTATACAGGCTTGAAAAAATCATGAGGATTCAGAATGGTAGAAACTTGTGAAAACATACACAGAATGACCAATAAAGTTACACATTTAAAAAAAGATAAGAAATCACATGTACTTAATGATTTTTGTTTAGTAAGTGAGAATGCAAATAATCACCAAAAGGAAGAAATAGGACTTTTTTTTCTATAGATAGTGAAATATGGTGAGTTTTATGCCTTTTCATTATTTCCAAAGTTTCTACGGCTAAACACACTTCAGGTGTGGTAGATGGAGTGCATAGCGGTCCCCGGGTCCGGACCTTTCCAGAACGCCTTCCCTCGGTGAATCTGGCCTCGGACGACTGCTTTGGCCAGTGGGACGGCAGCAAATGAGATGCTTGCAAAACATGAGTGCATTTCCAAGCTCCCCTGTGCTTGCCTCTGATCACCGTGAGAGCATTTCCCTGATGGGGATGTGAAGGAAACACGGAGGAGGGTCCGTCCGTCCCAGCCTTGGCCGTCCTGTGTCTGGCGGCTTCCAGCCCACGGGCCAGCTGCCTCAGTTGCACGAGCCAGCTCAGCTCAGATCAGTTGACCTGCGCTCGGAGACTTCGGTGTGCGGGGAATTAACAAATGCACGCTAGTTTCCGGCCGAAGATTCGGAGTAGTTTGATTGGCAGTGAGTTCACTGAGAGGGGGCCATTTGAATTTGGGAGCTTCCCTGAGGACCAAACCCAGGTTTAAAGGCGTCCATCAATAATGACTATACGCGAAGTACTCGTGACTCATTTTTCTAATAGCCCTCTGTCTATGATCTGTTCCAGGGGAACCTGGCTTTATATTCTCCC
>NC_043715.1:10063805-10066478 GCF_006229205.1 Suricata suricatta
CAAGTCTGGGAGATGCCTAGAGAGCCGGTGGATGTTACCACCTAGAAACTGGAAAAAATTAGCAGCAAAATGCCACAATTTGTGCAAAGGGATACTAGGTCACTTAGAAAAAACAATTACTAAGAAAAATATATAAACTCCTTACCATGCCCTCAAGACCCTACACCATCTGGTCCCTTCCTACGTTATTGATTTCTTTTCCAACCTCCCTATTTCTGTCCACCAGCCCCGGTGCCCTCCCTGAGGCCGACAGTGATCCTGCCTCAGAGCCTTTGCATGTGCCCTTTCATCTGCCATCCTAATGACCAATGAACTCTGGGTTGGTTTTATTCGTAAGTGTAACAATTTTACGTTATACATAATACTGGTTTTATTTTAATGTTGAACCTTTGTTCCTAGTGTAAGGACGCAGGTTTGAATCAAACTGACTCCATGAGACAATAGAAGGGCACAGGATGCCCAAGGCAGGAGGGACGACCCTTGTAACATCCAATCAGGAAAGGCCAGCTAACACCTTTAACACTTCTAAGGGTGGGCCTAAAGATAGAGGCTATAGGTAATCACCTATTGCTCCTATTGCTTGAGGCCAGTCACGCCCTATGTGAGGGTCCTGGGCCTACTCTGTGATTGGTCAGTACTCTAAATGTTGTGATTGGCTCCCACCAAAAGTACCCATGTATGGTCAAAGTTGCTGCCCTTATTGATAGGCGATAATGCTTGGACCCCTGTACCTGTGTCACAATTTCCTGTAACTTCTCCTTCCCAAACCCATAAAGGCCCTGCCCAGCCTTTGTTCGGGGCTCTCAGCACGGATCCACTACGTTGGTGAGGTCTGTGAGCCTGAGCTTATAAGCCCGTAATAATAATAAAGCCCTTTGCTTTTGCATGCGTGACTCGGTCTCCCTGGCGGTCTCTGGTTTTGGGGGACGATATTGGAAACTTGGGTATAACACTAGGACATAGCAATGTAATTTATTTTTGTATATTGATCTTTTATAAATTTTTCTCAACTTAAGGGTTTTAAGAGATTTTTTGTTTTGTTTTGTTTTTGTGTGTATGTGGATTTCTTAGAATTCTCCATGTATGTATTTGGGATAATGTATATTATGCTATTTTTGGTGCAGCATTCTATAAATGTCAATGAGGTCAAGTTGGTTAATAATGCTGTTGAAGTCTTTTATTTCCTTCCTGACTTTCTGTGTACTTTTTCTATCAATTATTGAGAAAGGAGTGTTTAAATATTTGACTATAATTGTGAGTTTGTCTATGTCCTTTGCAGTTCTATTCATTTTATCTCCATATATTTTGAAGCCGTGTTATTAGTTGGATAAAGGTTTAGGGTTATGTACTCTTGGTGCATTTTTCATTATGACTTTATCATGAAATTACCGTCTCTGGATCCAGTATATTCTTTTCTCTAAAATCTACTTTGATATCTTTTCCCATAATCCTAATTATGAAATATTTGTATCTGTATATTTAATGTGAGTTTTTTGTGGGCACCCTAAAGTTGGGTCTTGGTTTTTTCATTCAGTCTGACAGTGTCTGTCTTTAATAGCATGCTTTTTAGACTACTTACATGTAATGTGATTATTTTTATGTTTGGGTTTAAATTCAGCATCTTGCTCTTTGTTTTTTATTAGTCTCATCTGGAATTTGCGTTTTTCCTCTTTTTGTAATTTGGACTGTGTCTTTCTTTCTTCCATGCTATCTTCATTGTCAGTGTATTGTTTCTAAAACAATGATTGGTTTCATTACCTTAGAGAATATCATACAAAACTTTAAGTCATCTCAGTCCACTCAAGTGATACACTGTTTTTTGCATATAGTATAGGCATATTTTAGCTCTCCCATTTCAGAGATAAAGGTGAAAGAAGTGGGGTGATGTGTGTGTGGCCAGAAACCTTGGTGAGGGGCTGAAATGGGAATTCTGGTCCTCTGACCGCTGACTGCTTGCTCTTCCCACGGTGTCATGCTCAGATGGGCGGAAAGAGGATAACACCAAGGCACCGCAGTTGGAAAGGGCCAATGGGAAAAATGTTGGGATGATTTTTCTCTTGTTTAGGAACAGAAAGGTTGGGTTTCTTTTAAATTTTTTAACTTATTTTTGACAGACAGGGTGAGTAGGGGAGGGGCAGAGAGAGGGGAGACACAGAATCTGAAGCAGGCTCCAGGCTCTGAGCTGTCAGCACGGAGCCCAGCCTGTAGGATCGTGACCTGAAGCAAAGTCAGACACTTAACTGACGGAGCCACTCAGGTGCCCGTCCTAAAATGTACTTTAGGTAGTCTGATCGTTTGGGTGAATGATAACACAAAAACTCTGTAAAAATAAATGAAAATGTTTGCTCAGGAAAAGGAAGAATGCAGGGTACATTTTATAGAGGATTAGTAGTGCAAAAGATCGTACATGATTGATGAGATGTTCATTCCTTTATCCGAGAGTATTTCTGGGGCCTTATGCTTGGTTCTGAGTGTGCCAAAACCAAACCAACCCAACAACAACAATAAACCACTGTTTTGGGAACTCAAAACTTCATCTGGGAGGGAGTCAATCAATAAAGGACTGAGCAAGTAAAAATTTAAATTTTATATTATAATTATATTTGAGTGCAATGATAGAGAAGAATTTAGTTTGGCTCCTATGCAGAAAAGTATGCTTATGGAAAGTCCCTC